>NW_024870711.1:4230000-4397500 GCF_019054845.1 Dipodomys spectabilis
CTGAGAACAGTGAAAGAAAACTACAGGAATTGCATGAACACGAGGAAGCTAATCAAAGAGTGATACAGGAATTGTGAGAGCAGGATGAGAATAGACAAAGATCAACAGAGGAATTCATGGAATAAATAACAGACAGCTGAAAGAATTCAGGGAGACCATATAGGGAATGCTGATTGGAACCCGACAGAAGGAATGGGAGTCCAAGGACACCGTAACAAATCAACTAAGTGATTTGAGAATAAACACTGAACACCAAATTAAGTAAAGAAGTTCATACAAGATCTAAAACAAAGCTCCAACAAAGAATTTGAAGGCATCAAAGCCAATCAATTAGAAGGAAAAGAAATAAAAAGCAATGCAGAAATTTTTGAGTAGGTTACACCATGCAGAAGATCAAATCTCGAGGATTGAAGACAGCTTAGATATTATAGAGAAAGAACGTACAACTATCCAAGACAAATCCAACAAATATGATAGATTTATTCAACATTTGGAAGATATCATCAGAAGGCCTAATCTGAGGATAATGGGTGTATAGGAGCATCTAAAGACAGAAGTTAATGGTCTAGGAAATTTGTTTAACAGGATCGTAGCAAAGAACTTCCCAAACATGCAAAAAGATAGGCCTATTCAGATACAAGAAGCTTTTAGAACCCCAAATAGACCAGACCAGAACAGGACACTCCACTGTCACATCATAATCGGCACATGATCAATTCAGACCAAGGGACCTGAAAGCTGTCAAGGAGAAAAGATCAATCACCTATATAGGGAAAACAATTAGAATCACCTCAGATTTCTCAGCAGAGACAATTAAAGCAAGAAGAGCCTGGAATGATGTATATCGTGCCCTAAAGACAAACAATTATTAACCAAGAATGCTGTAACCAGCTAAACTCTCTTTCATAACCGAAGGTCAAATAAAATCCTTCCACAGCAAACAAAAACTGAAACAATATATCTCCATCAAACAGCCCCACAAAAGATACTTAAAGATGCCCTACACATAGAAAACCAACAAGACCACAATAAAGGCCAAGAAACCAAACCCAAACTGAGAATCCAAGAACCATAGGAAGAACCCAGTTGCCCCATCCCCCAAGAAGGTGGATAAAATGACAGGAACTCCCAAATACCTCTCAGTCCTATCTCTCAACATTAACGGACTTACCTCTCCAATTAAGCAACATAGACTGTCTAGTTGGACTAAAAACAAGATCCTTCTATCTGCTGCCTTCAGGAGTCACTCCTTGCCCATAAAAACAAACACATTTTGAAAGTGAAAGGCTGGAACAAAATCTACCAAGCAAATGGCCCCCATAAACAGGCAGGAGTTGCAATCTTAATATAAGATGAAATAGACTTCAAATTAAAATTAGTGAAAAGAGATAAAGAAGGTCTCTACATACTAATTAAGGGATGTCTCCTTCAGGACGATATTACAATTCTAAATCTCTATTCACCAAACAATGGAGCACCCAAATTTATCCAAGAAACACTACTTTCTCTCAAATCTCACATAGATCCAAAGACATCAATTGTTGGGGATTTTAACACACCACTATCCCCACTAGATAGATCAACTCGGCAAAAACTCAACAGAGAAACCACAGATCTAAACAACTGCAAAATCAATTAGATTTAACAGACATCTGCCAAATATTTCACCCAGCAGCATCAGCATACACGTTTTTCTCAGCAGCACATGGGACATTTTCCAAAATAGACCACATATTAGGCCACAAAGCAAACTTCTCCAAATTCAGAAACACTGAAGTTATACCTTGCATTCTCTCAGACCACAAGGGAAAAAAATTAGAACTCTACACCAAAAGCCACCAAAGAGTCCTATAACACATGGAGGCTGAACAACACACTGTTGAAACACCAGTGGGTCAGGGAAGAGAGTAGAAAGGAAATTAAAATGTTCATAATATTCAACAAAAATGAACACACAAATTACCAGTTCCTCTGGGACACAGCAAAGGCAGTATTCAGAGGCAAGTTTATAGCTCTGAGTTCCTATATCAACAAATTGGAGAGATCTGAAATCAATAATTTAATGAGACATCTGAGCCTCCTTGAAAAAGAGCAGCAAGATAAACCCCAATCTAGTAGATGGAAATAAATAATTAAAATTAAATCAGAATTAAACGAATTAGAATCCAAAAAACCATAGAAAGAATCAACAAAACTAAGAGTTGGTTCTTTGAAAATTTTGACAAAATTGACAGACCCTTAGCAAATCTTTTTTTTTTTTTTGGTCCAGTTGTGGGGCCTGAACTCTGGGCCTGGGCGCTGTCCCTCAGCTCTTCAGCTCAAGGCTAGTGCTCTACCACTTAAGCCACAGAGCCACTTTTGGCTTTTTTCTTTTTTTGCTTATGTGGTGCTGAGGAATCAAACCCAGGGCCTCTGGCATACAAGGCAAGCGCTCTACCACTGAGCCACCTTCCCAGTCACCTCTTAGCAAATCTTATCAGAAAAAGAAGACAGCACACCTAAAGAAATAAACTCAGAGATGAGAATGGAAATATCATCACAGAAACAACCAAGATTCACAACATTATAAGGGAATACTTCTCAAATCTTTATGCTAATAAGTTTGAGAACTTGGCAGAAATGGACCTTTTCCTAGCAAATATCGACATGCCGAAACTAAACCAAGATGAGTTAAACCATCTTAACAGGCCCATATCAAGCCATGAAATAGAAACAGCAATAAGAGCCCTTCCATCTAAGAAAAGCCCAGGACCAGATGGATTTACAGGGGAATTCTACAAAGTCTTCAAAGCAGAGCTCACAACAATACTCCTCCAACTCGTCAATGAAATTGAAAGAGAAAGCTCACTACCGAACACATTCTATGAAGCCATCATAACCCTCATCCCAAAACCAGGCAGGGACTCATCAAAGAAAGAACTATAGACCCATTTCTTTGATGAACATTGATGCAAAACTTCTCAAGAATATTTTGTCCAATCGACATCAACAATTCATCCAAAAAATCATACACCACGATCAAACAGAATTCATTTCAGGGATGCAAAGCTGGTTCAATATATGCAAATCAATTAATATAATTCATCACAACAACAAGAGCAAGGATAAGAACCACATGGTTATCTCAATAGATGCAGAAAAGGCATTTGACAAGATCCAACACCCTTTTATGATGAATGTTCTGGAAAAACTAGACATCCCGAGAACATTCCTCAATACAATGAAGGCTGAATATGACAAACCTACAGCCAGCATTAAACTTAATGGTGAAAAACTAAAGCCATTTCCTCTTAACTCAAGAATGAGACAAGGATGTCCACTCTCTCCACTTCTCTTCAATCTAGCTACAGCAATAAGACAAGATGAAAACATAAAGGGATCCAAATAGGGAAAAATGAAATAAAACTCTCCCTCTTTGTAGATGACATGATTTTATATTTAAAGAATCTCATGGATACCACTCCTAAATTACTCAAGCTGATTCAAAACTTTGGCAAAGTAGCATGGTATAAAATTAACCCTCAAAAATCAATGCCTTTTCTGTATGCCAACAATGAGAAAAGTGTGGCTGAAGTCAGAAAACCAACTCCATTTGTAATAGCCCCACAAAAAATAAAATACCTAGGAATTAACAGAAGTGAAGGACCTCTATGATAACAACCTTAAAAACCTGGAAAAGAAAATCAAACCAGAACTTAGAAAATGGCAAAACCTCCCATGCTACTGGATTAGAAGGATCAACATTGTGAAAATGGCAACACTTCCCAAGGCTATCCACAAATTCAATCCAATACCTATCAATATTCCAACCTCATTCTTCAAGGAAATAGAAGAGGCAATCCAAAAAATCATATGGAACAATAAAAGACCCTGAATAGAAAAATGATTCTTAACAGAAAGAAAAGTCCTGGAGGAATATCAATACCAAATTTCAAACTCTACTACAAAGCCATAGTAATTAAAACAGCTTGGTACTGGCACAGGAACAGACTTAAGGACCACTGGAATAGAACTGAAAACCCAAAGATACATAGGTCCCATGGTTTCCCTTATTTGCAATAACTAGTATATGTCTGAGACAAGCAAAAAAGGTCAGATAAGTTGATGTTAGGGGAATGAACCCCAAGATAAGTGTTCAAATGGTTTTTTTTTCTTTCTTGTGATTGTAAAATATTTATAAGATGATTTCTTTGTTGTTTTGTATGTCCCTCTCCCATAGCATAACCTCTGCTTTCATTGTATTTGCTGTTGGTATAATTTGTGGAGGGGAAGGGCAAAAACAAATCGTTTAAATAGGGATACAGGTGGACACATTGCAACAATGAGATGTACAAGTCGTTATGTCAAAAAATGAACTTTACAACTTTGGCTGCGGGGGTAGGAGGAGGTGGGAAGGCGGGAAGTGGGTGGGAGATGGGAAGGGATGGGAAGGAGAAACAAAGGAGGAGGCAAAAATTCTAGATAAGAAATATACTCATTACCTTGCCCATGTAATTGTAACCCCTCTCTACGGTACTTTTATAATAAAAAAAATTTAAAAAGACGAGAAAAACCCTGCTATACACATGCAAACTCTCTGAAAATAAACGATATAACATACCAGGAGTTCAGGGAACATAAATATCCACCACAATCTCCTTATTCTAATTTCTTATCATCTTGCCTAATAAACACCAGATGTACAGGAGAGAGCTTCAATTCTAATTTCTTGGTATCATCTACAAAGGCTCCATCGAAAAACAAGAAAGAAAAATTGTTATTCTCCTATGCACTCAAGAGATAAGTTCCCTTATCACATTTATGTCACCAATCCAAAGACTGACCAAATATATCACAGGTGAGGTAGTGGGTAAAGATGCAGGTGTGATTTTTGAGGGTGGGGCTTGGTTCTCTCCTCTGCATCCTGGGATTATAAAGACAGGTGTGGGTCACTGTGCACTTACCCTTCTCACACCATGAGTGCACTCCTGATCCTGGTCCTGGTGGGAGCTGCTGGTGAGTTCCATGCTTTGCTTTCCACACTGCCTTCTCCACACCAGGAGAACATGTGCTCTCTTGGTATTGCTGCACTCATCCTGCCCACAATCTTTTATTCCATTAACCTCTTGATGTCTCTGCCCTCCCTTCTTCATGGCTCTAGGCTGCTTCTCTCTAACCTTCTATCTGAGCTCACCTGCACTCCCATCACTCATCTGATTCAGAGCTCTGATCATAGTGATTGCAAAGCTAGGTCAGGTGGAAGTTGTCCAGGACATACATCAGTTGGTCGGCGTTTGGGTCCCAGCAACTCTGTCACTACTACAACATAAATCTTCTGAACATCAAATTCATGGACAGAGATTGAATATCAAATTTTGGTGTCTATACACCATTGCAATTATGAATTCATGTGGAAAGGCTCCAACATATATATATACAGTTCCAATTCATGGATAACATGATGATCACTAGCTATGTAGGGAAGCTGAACACTCATTGTTATCTTAGCAAATAGACATGCTTCCCCACGCTTTCCTAAGATCTCTGGGGCTACAATGTGTTGATCCAGACTATAAAGATTGGAAGATTGGAGGAGAGTAGATGCATCCAGATCTATATAGCCAGAACACATTCCTAGCCATGCCCGGCCATTCTGTTACTCATGGGGAATCAGCAGTGACAAGAGCAGACAACTGAGAATTGCTAGGGAAGAGCAGTGCATACGGCAATGAAATTCTCAATGCTACCTGCTTCATAGGTGTCCTGTGTCCTCATCTTGAAGTTCTAGAAGGGAATTATAACCTTTTCCTGTCTAGATGACACAGACATTTTGAACCACTAGATTCTGTGAGCCCAACACTTAGACTCTAAGGGAGCAATAGGAAGGAAGCAGACACAGGTCTTTGGCTACACTCTCTTCATACAGCTAAAGTGATTCCTCTTTCCTGTCTCCACCCTAGCTGCTTTTCCTCTTGATGACGATGACAAGATCGTTGGGGGCTACACCTGTGCCCCCAACTCCGTGCCCTACCAGGTGTCCCTGAACTCTGGCTACCACTTCTGCGGAGGCTCCCTCATCAATGACCAGTGGGTGGTGTCTGCAGCCCACTGCTACAAGTCGTAAGTATCAGACAACACATGGCTGCACCCACAGTCTGGTTTCTGCAAGGGTATGGGTCCTTCCAGAAAAGAGCTGCAGGGAGCGGATGAGTGTGTGAGGTGATGTAGAGGAGAAAAAGTTATTGGCACAACTGATTTCACAAGGTTGGGGTGATAAGGGACATGGACTAGGAAGCTTCCCACAATGCAAATGAACACACAAGAGATGCTGGTCAAAAAGGCAGCAAAGCAATGTGGTGCAAGAAGAACCAGTCAGGACTCCAGCAAGGAAAATGTGCCAGTATGATGAAGAACCTGAGTTTTCTATGCAGGAAACACAGTCCAAGTTTTGAAGCTGAAGGCTAAATATGTGTGAGCTTTAAAGGTTTTCTCCTTCTGCTCTTGTCACTGTGTAAGCTGGGGCTGAGAATCACTGTCTGCAACAAGACTTCTCAAATTGGCTGCCCAACCAGGAGCTTTGTGAACACAACAGGTCTCTGGTCAGTTTGCCTTCCACTGTCATGCATTTATTCATTCATAGTGACTGAGAACTGAGTTCTAAATAAGACCCAGAGACTGTTATGGCTGAAGTTCCCAAGGGCACACCTTGATACCCAAGGAATATGACTCACAAAATCCATTTGTATCATAGTGATTTAGGAAAGTTTCAGAGACACCAGGGAATCCTGATTCCCTGTTTTCTGTATAGAGCCCTAGATGGAGGAGAAAGCTTGTGCACCAGTAGTTTGAGATCTGTCCCCAATTGTAGCCCGTGACTTCATCCCTTCCCACCTACTAACTTCTGAGGCAGAACACACCTGTCACTCACACTAGCACACCAGCACTCACCCACCAGCCATGTGCTGCTCCTAGGATGAGGCCTGCTAACCCTTCTAGGCCAATGAACCCAGGGTGTCTAGGGAAATAGAGAATGGGCTCCACCTTGCATCCTTTTCCCCACAGCCGCATCCAGGTGAGACTGGGAGAACATAACATCAACGTCCAAGAGGGAAGTGAGCAGATTGTCAGGGCCGCCAAGGCCATCCGCCACCCCGGATACAACTCAAGGAACCTGGACAATGACATCATGCTGATCAAGCTGTCCTCCCCAGTATCCCTCAATTCCCAAGTGGCCCCTGTGGCTCTGCCCACCTCCTGTGCACCTGCTGGCACCCAGTGCCTCATCTCTGGCTGGGGCAACACCCTGAGCTTTGGTGGTGAGCACAGCCCTTCACCTGCCCACATGCATCTGTCCTCATGTCTTCCAGAACCTAGCATGTCTCTCACTTGGAACCTATTTGATTCCAGTCTGCAAATAGATTGCAAGGCCTGTTACATCCAAGGCTCCTTGGGCACCTGAAAGACATGCTAGCCCAAGGGATTTGACCACTATACTGTGGATAAAACTCATACAGACAGGTGCTACAATTAACTCTTGAAATAAGTAAGAGTGATAGTCACTCTCGTAACATAAACCAAGGTGATGCTTCAGATCCTGGGGTTCTCAGAAACTCTCCATCACATTCAAATGGAGGACTATCTCCCAGGCCTGTCTGACATTTCTCCTCTTTTTTTTCCTTTTTCTTATCATCATATGTCCTTCAAAGTGAACAACCCAGATGAGCTGCAGTGCCTGGATGCCCCCCTGCTGAGCCAGAGTGTGTGTGAAGCTGCCTACCCTGGGAAGGTCACCAAGAACATGGTGTGTGCTGGCTTCATCGAGGGAGGCAAGGACTCCTGCCAGGTGAGTCAGTCCCTTCCCCATCACAACCACACCTGACCATGCTCAGCCCCTCCCTCTGCAATGCTGAATGGCTACAGCGCCATGCAGGGCTCCATTGACAAGTGAGCAAGGCCCATTTGACTGCATGTCCTCTTCATAGTAAGAGCACAGAATGGACCTCCAAGAGAGAGCTATAAGCTAGTCCAGGATGAGGTATTAAGTTCTGAGTGTGAGTTGCTCCATTACTCTTCATGTTCTCATGCAACTTGTTCCTCTCCCCAGGGTGACTCTGGTGGCCCTGTGGTGTGCAATGGAGAGCTCCAGGGAATCGTCTCCTGGGGCTATGGCTGTGCCCAGAAGGATAATCCTGGAGTGTACACCAGAGTGTGCAACTACGTGCACTGGATCCAGGCCACCATCGCTGCCAACTGAAAACCCTCCGGCCCTCTGCAGTCACTATGCCAATAAAGCAAATGTGTCCTCACTGTCGGTGTCTGTGCCTTCTCTGCCCAATCCCTTTGTCCAGGAAAACATCCTGAATGAGTTCTGGAGGTGAGAGATGAGAGGAGACACTTAGTTCCCAAAATATGTGTTCTAGGACCAGATGGAGAGATGGTAGCTAAAAATAATAATAATAGAGGACAAAGATCTGTTCTATCAAGAAGGACTTATTTCATGAATGTGATATCTCTGTAAATATCTTCTGGCTGCTTAATGTGACTTAGAAAAGGAAATTTGGAGAGAGACTACAAGATGATATCTTAGAAATCCCCAGCACTCACAGTTTTTTCTGGGGTTAGAATCAGGAGAACAGCGACTAGGGAGGTTAGCTGTGAACCATCAGAGACTGATAACAATTCAAGAGGCTTTATGGAGCCAAGGAGGGAAAATGAATGCTGAGCACTGACCATAGGGTTTTAACAGTGAAGAGTATTGGAGTAGAGACCAAAGAAAGGAGTAATTCAGAAACTCATTATAGCACAGACCTCAGCTCCCCGGCCAATTGCAGACTAGACATACAGGAGACCAGGAATCTCATTGTAATCTGGCACTGACTAAGTTCTCCCTTCTCCATAACTAGAACTGGGAGCTACCCACAGAACTACAAAGTTTTGTCTGAGCTAACTTCTTTACAAGGTCATGACATTACCCTGTGTCTAGTCATCCAGTCCAGCAAAGACACATTGAAACCAGGACATGGCCCAGACCCTCAGGCTCAAAATCCTGAGTGCTCGCTGTGCTCAGAGGCCATGCTGGGAATCGGAAAGGATAATGGTCCTCTTCCATTTAGGACCATAAACTGGGGAACCAATGGAAGAAGAGGAATGAATGATTCCAAGCCATGATGTCTCCCAGAACTGTGCAGAATACCAGAATGGCAGGTGAAAATTATATGCAATATGTTATGGTGCTGCCACATTTTTCTTCTTTTTTCTTTTACTGTGAAAATACTATACAGAACGGTTACAATTACATGGGCAAGGTAATGAGTACATTTCCTATCAAGCATGTTGCCTCCTCCTTTGTTTCCCCTACCATCCCTGCCCATCACCCACTTCTTGCCCTGCTTCCCTCTACCCCTACCCCAAAGTTGTAAAATTCATGTCAAAGAATGGAAAACAGTGTTTATAAAAGTTAGCACTTATCTAAGAAAGGGTATGAACTGATAGGACAATGAAAGACCAGAGACACACAGAGATCTGAAATACCTGAGAGAATGTGACATGGCACGTGGAAGGTAAGAAAGCACACTGTGGTACTGACAGGACCAAGCACGGAGTATTGTCTGGGCAGAGAGAGTAAGACTGACAAGAAAGGAACTTACAAAACACATGCACTGCATCCTGCAAAAGTGCAACCTCACCAGACAGCTGACCTGCAATCTCAACAGTGAACTGCACTGGGGTCATTGTCTCTTCTCCCAATGTACAGCACCACTGCACTGTTCCAAAATTACCCGACAAAGCTCTTGTCTGATCCTATAGCTTTGGGAGTCAGAGGTTTCAGTATTTTTTTTCTTCTCTCTAGGGACCTGCAATAGTAAAATGTTGGCAATGCTCTTGGAAGGGGCTAATTCTATGGAAAGTTTGGGAAAAAGAAAACATCACAGAGTTCCTTGCAGTAGGAAGCCAAGCTGAGATATAAAAAGCTACAATGATTGCTTGCCATCAGTAAAGATCATCAATTTGGAGAGCAATTTCAGGAGGGAAAAACAGTGTCAGGAATCTGTTATATGGTAGAATGAAAGAACACCACAAAATGCATGCAAGTATAGAAATGATAAAAAAAAAAATACTTTCAATGTAGAGCTTCTTCATGGCTAACATCCAGCTGACATCATAGAATGCCACAGAAACCCAAAGCAGAAGATCCAGTGTGAATTCTCTCATAGGAGAGCATAGAGGAAGCAACACAGAGTGCATGGCAGCACATGCAAATCTGCTGGTTCTGAGAACATGTCTGCTGACGTCCCTGGGTCACTAGAAGGGCCATACAAACAACGAAGCAAAAGGTGCATAAGTCACAGCCTGTGCTCTCTCCAAAGGCAGCATAGCCAAACAACCATGAAGAGAATATTTAATTTAGTGTGGTTAAGAACTTTCACACTCATCCTCACAATTCACTGTCTTGTTAGGCAGAAAATCAGTTTGAATATTATGATTGTTGTTGTCATAGTTGATTGTTTGGGTGTGATTCTGTGAAAGGAAGGAAAGGAGTGAATGTTCTGGAGAATGCTGAGCAAAGTGGGAAAAGCTCTCCTCCCATAATGGTGGCATCGTGGTTGGCAAGCTGTCTGGAAGACAGATAAATAGTGAATTTGTAAAAATGCCAGTGTGGGATCACAGTATAACTTCTGCTCCAATACAAAGATGGCTGTGTCATCTTTTCCAACCTGCCATAGCTCTCAGCTCTGTGCCCCTTACCATCTAATGTTTGGATAACTCTTAACTAAATTCAGAGAACTCTGATTGTCTAAGGCCAAACACTTAGTATGAGCTTTTCCACAAACAGCAGTGGTACACAAACTTGAAGTTATTATTCACAGAAGTTTTAATTATGACATATGTAGAAGATAATTATTCTCACTATAGGGGAAGAACTTGGCTCAGAAGAATTCCTTTTGTCTAATCCTAAAACAGTGGAGGAATAGTGTTAAGACTAAAGGAAGAGATGGAAAATACACTGAAGTGTGTGTGGGATATGTGGCAGCTGGCATCTAAAAGATTGTGTAATCAGGCCATAGGTCCCCAAAGGGAATGTTTTACATCATATTTCTTCAGGTTATTGGCTATTTGGAAAAGTAGATAGAATATTGAGTTAATAGTTCTGGTATCATTATTATATTATTATTGCTATTCAAATGTGATAATTTTCCAACCTGGTTACAATCTGTTCTATAGTTTTTTATTTACCAGATCTTGTTTGCTAGTGATATTTTCCATTGCATTTTTAATTGATAACTGTTCTTTTTATTTGCAGGAATTTCAGGATTGTCTCCTTTCCAGAATCAAATACTGTTTTCTAATATCCAAGATGCTGGGTCCTCATCCATATTTTAATTGACTTATGTACTTAATTGTTCTTTAGACATGACTCACCTTTCAGATATTGGATTATTTTTAGCATAGGTCTTTAAATATTTTGTTCTGTATTGCCATTGTGAAAGTATCTTTGGATGAATGAACCAAGAGTCAGGTTGCCTTGTTTTATTTTGTAGTTGTTTTTTTGTATATTATGATTGGTGCATTCATTGGCTTAGACATATTTTCTAGTTTACATAGAAATCATTAAGTGAGCAGCCTCTTCTTGATGTGTCATTCCCTAGTACTCCTCAGAGAAGAAAAATTGAAACTCTATAACAGTGACAATATCAGAGCAGAGAAGATGTGGAAATACAATTGCAACAAATTTAAGACAACAGATTTAAGTACATGACTACAATACCACCAATAAATAGAGAAGATAATGGCATAGGCATTGAAGTTAAACTTAATGAACATGAACATGATAATAAAAAAAAGAACGAAAAGGGAAGAACATAGGAAAGGAAAAATAACAACTCATATCTGAATAGAAGTGAGAAAGTGAGTTCACCATTAATAAGCAATCTGATCATTGGCAATATAGTCAATACCACTGGTGTTTATGACAGTGCAATGAAAAGAGGAAGAGGTGGTCTCATGCCAGGTGAGATGGTGATGAACAAACACCAGAAAATTAGTCTCTGTTGCCTTAATTAAAACAGTTGGAAAATGCAAGAAGCAAATGAGACACGGAAACTGTAACTTAAATAAACATTGAAAGGACACTATGCTTGGAAATGAACCATGCCTCATATTGGATAAAATTTGAACTGGAATAGCTGCCCAGAATCACCCATTCATCTAAGTGTAGAGAGGGTGATCTCAGACCAGTAATAACTACTGTTCCAGCCTGTAAACTCATTCATGCTACCTTAAATAAAGTAGACTGAGATTGCAGGATCATTACTCAGTGCCAGACTAGGCAGAATAATCTGTGAGAATGTTATATCCAAGAACTACCAAAATGCTAGAAAAGAAGTTGTGGTTCAAATGGTAGCCATAATTTCAAGTCCTAATACTGACACAAAAACAAACATATAAAAGGAAAATAAGGAATGGAGCAAATAAACAATAATAATGGTCATTTCCTCGCATATTCCTTTACAGATGAGGTGAAAGCATAATAGACCAATGGAAAGTTCCCACTTTTCATAAGAACTGCTTAACATTGACCAAGAATGCACTTTGAGACATATGTCTGGTGTAATCTAGTACAGCTGCTAAGGCAGGTCTGTCCTTAAGGTGTGAAGAGACGATCTCACGAATACCCATCAGCAAAGAAATGGCACAGGATCAGCTTAAGCAATACCAGACACGTAACACTGCCATGCTCACATTCTACCAGCTCCTTGTGAACATAGGGAAGTGTGCTTTGGCCACGTTACTCAGGGATCGTGGAAGGTTTCGGTGCTGAAACAAGCTGTTAAGTGAAATATTAACTCAACATTAAATTTTTGAATGAAATGCAAATGTCAACTGGAATCTGGACATATATTTTGCCTTCTTGTGACCTCTGGCTTGATGCCCAGACAAACTTGAAGGTGCCACCTGCCATAAGTCTCACCTCACAACACATTCCATGACTTCTTCTAGCCTGTTGGAATTCAATCATCTTACTTTTACCTACTAGTAAGAAAGAGTGAGATTTTTCAGTATGTCACCACATCTCACTCTCTGATGAAAATAAAATAATTTTCTCTGAAAGTATACAATGAGTATATTTATAAAGAGTTCACATTGTGAAGCTCAGTATGCGTGAGTAGTGGTACGATATTTCAAATATCTATCAGGCATGAATAGTGTACTCCAGCTTAGACATGAGCCTTTCAGAGGGAGTGCAGGGTCTGCAACTGAGATCACTGAGCAGGAATGTCTGGTGTGCACAAGGAGGTCAAAATACACCAAGGATTTGGTCAGAAGCTGCTACGAGAGACAACATCATATCAGCATTGCACCAATGAGTTTTCATTCTATTTCCTCTTTCCTCCAGACTGCTCTCTTTCTCCAATTCATGACTAAAGTTGGAGATGAGATTGTCCTACTTCACTCAGCACTATCCAGATCATTTCCACCTTTCCTATATTGTAAATATCATACACAGACTCTGTGTCAATGCAGCAACTGGCTTGGAGAATTCAGTAGTGACTACAAACGTAAAACATCAGCCCCTCTTACTAGGTTATAAGACATTAAAGTTGGATTGAGTCTTGTTGGCTATTGTAGGTTCAACTTTCCATTTTCGCAGGAAGACTCACCTAGAACTCAGCCTAGTATAATAGCCTGCCTCCATATACAACAGAAAATTCCAGATTGCACCATATTATATTATTATCCCTACTATCTGTCAGTTACTAATGTGTGAATCTCTCTATCTAACTAAATTGATCATTTCATCAAAAAGCAATGAGCCATTGAGCAAACCTTTCCTACTATTTAATATAGGTCATATAATGCAAGCTAAAGCTCTCCACTCCTATCAGGAAAGACAATTTTCTATATCTCCACAGCAGATTTCCAGGCCAACCATAATGCTTATTATTAAAGAGCACCCTGATCAGCATGGCCCAATAGGAGGTGAGATCATCACGACTTTGAGGAAGAATCAGTGCATAAAACTATTCTTCTATGGGCTGGATTATTGAGTCTGCTGCTGATTAAATTTCACTTCCTTTCCTAAAAAGCAATGGACATCCTAAACCTTAGTGAAAAGGAGAGCCAGACAAACCCCAAATCAAGATGCCTAAAGAACCTCAGCCCCCTTCTTGTCTATTGGTTTTGTAAGTCACATCAACAAAAACCAGAATAAAATCCTTTGTAGACTGCAAAGAGGGACTCTAAGATTACTGAAAAGAGACTTCATATTTCTTTCTTATATCTGTGGTTCCAGGATTCCATATATACAAACCTGCTATACATAAGAGAACTCTCTGAAAATAAATGATATAACACATCAGGAGTTCAGTGAACATAAACATCTACCACATTCTCTCTGCTCTAATTTCTTAACATCTTGCCTAATATACACCAGATATACAGGAGAGAGCTACAATTCTAATTTCTTGGTATCCTCAACAAAGGCTCCATCGAAAAACAAGAAAGAACAACTGTCATTCTCTTATGCCCTCAAGAGATAAGTTCCCTTATCACATTTATGTCACCAATCCAAAGACTGACCAAATATATCACAGGTGAGGTAGTGGGTAAAGATGCAGGTGTGATTTTTGAGGAAGGGGCTTGGTTCTCTCCTCTGCATCCTGGGATTATAAAGACAGGTGTGGGTCACTGTGCACTTACCCTTCTCACACCATGAGTGCACTCCTGATCCTGGTCCTGGTGGGAGCTGCTGGTGAGTTCCATGCTTTGCTTTCCACACTGCCTTCTCCACACCAGGAGAACATGTGCTCTCTTGGTATTGCTGCACTCATCCTGCCCACAATCTTTTATTCCATTAACCTCTTGATGTCTCTGCCCTCCCTTCTTCATGGCTCTAGGCTGCTTCTCTCTAACCTTCTATCTGAGCTCACCTGCACTCCCATCACTCATCTGATTCAGAGCTCTGATCATAGTGATTGCAAAGCTAGGTCAGGTGGAAGTTGTCCAGGACATACATCAGTTGGTCAGCGTTTGGGTCCCAGCAACTCTGTCACTACTACAACATAAATTTTGCAACATCTAATTCATGGACAGGGATTGAATATTACACCATTGTAATTATGAAATCATGTGGAATGGCTCCAATACATATATCCTGTTCAAATTCATAGATAACATTAAGATTATTAGCTATGTAGGGAGGCTGAACACTCATTGTTATCTTACTAATAGACATACTTCCCCTCCCTTTCCTCAGATCTTTGGGGGTACAATGTGTTTATCCTGACTAAAAAGATTGGAAGATTGGAAGAAATTAGAGGCAGCCAGATTTACATAACCAGGTTTTGCTACTCATAAGGAATCGGCAGTGACAAGAGTAGATAACTGAGAATTGCTAGGGAAGAATAGTCATTGCATAAGACAACCAAACTCTCAATGCAACCTGCTGCCTGGCTTCTCAAGGTGTCCTGTGTCCTCATCTTGCAGTTCTACAAGGGAATTATATCCTTTTCCTGTCTAGATGACACAGACATTTTGAACAACTATATCCTGTGAGCCCAACAATTAGAGTCTTTGGGTACACTAGGAAGGAAGCAGACACAGGACTTTGGACTCCTCTCTCATCAGGCTGCTAAATTGATTCTTCTTTCTTATCTTCACTTTAGCTGCTTTTCCTCCTGATGACGATGACAAGATCGTCGGGGGCTACACCTGTGCCCCCAACTCCGTGCCCTACCAGGTGTCTCTGAACTCCGGCTACCACTTCTGCGGAGGTTCCCTCATCAATGACCAGTGGGTGGTGTCTGCAGCCCACTGCTACAAGTCATAAGTACCAGACAAAACATGGCTGAACCCACAGTCTGGTTTCTGCAAGGGTATGGTCCTTCCAGGGAAGGGTTGCTGGGATCAGCTGGGTGTGTGTGGTTATAGAGAGGAGACAAAGTTAATGGCAGCAGCTGAGCTGGGGATGAGAAGATACACAGACTAGAAAGATTCACCCATTCCAACCTGTCCCACAAGAAATTCAGGTCACAAATGCAGCAAAGCAATGCATTGTAAGAAGAACCTGTTAAGGATTCTGGCAAGGAAAATATGCCAGTAAGATGAAGAACCTGAGTTTTTTATGCAGGAAACAAAGTCTATGTTATGAAGCTGAAGGCTAAATAGTTGAAGCCTTTGTACTTCTACACGTGCCACTGTGCAACACAGAGCTGAGAATCATTGTTTGCCACAAGAATTCCCAGAATGGCTGCCTAGGCAAAAAGTGTGTAAACACAACAGGTCTCTAGGTGGTTTGTCTTCCGCTGTCGTTCATTCCATCTGAGGTAATGACTGAGAACTGAATTTTTAAATAGGACCTAGAACATGCCATGGCTGAGGTCTCAAAATCACACTTTGAGTCCCAATGAAAGGATGCATATATGTTTGTTTCTACCATACTTAATTATCGAAGACACCGAGACTTGGGGGAATTATGTATCACTTTTTTCTGTATACAGTCCTAGACAAGGGAAAGCTTCTAGACCAGTATTGTGAGATCCATCTCGAACTGTAGCCCTTGACTTTATCCCTTCCCCACTACCAACCTTGAAACAGAACATACCTGTCACTCACACCAGCACACTAGCAAATAACCACAGTCTATGTGCTCCTCATAGGATAAGGCCTAGTATCCCTTCCAGGCCAATGAACCCAGGGTGTCTGGGACAATGGAAAATGGGCTCCACCTTGCTTCCTTTTCCCCACAGCCGCATCCAGGTGAGACTGGGAGAACATAACATCAAAGTCCAAGAGGGAAGTGAGCAGGTTATCAGGGCTGCCAAGGTCATCCGCCACCCTGGATACAACTCAAGGAACCTGGACAATGACATCATGCTGATCAAGCTGTCCTCCCCAGTGTCCCTCAACTCCCAAGTGGCCCCTGTGGCTCTGCCCACCTCCTGTGCACCTGCTGGCACCCAGTGCCTCATCTCTGGCTGGGGCAACACCCTGAGCTTTGGCGGTGAGCACAGCCCTTCACATGTCTGCATGCTTCTCTTCTCATGTCTTCCAGAACCTAGAATGCCTCTCACTTGGAACCTATTTGATTCCAGTCCGCAAGTAGATTGCAAGGCCTGTTACACCTAAGGCTCCTTAGGCACCTGAAAGACATGCAATCCTAAGGGGTTTGACCATTGCACTGTGGGTAAAACTCATAGACAGGTGCTACTATTAATTCTTGAAATAGGATAGTCATTCTGGGAACATAAACCAAGGTGATGCTTCAGATCCTTGGGTTCTCAGTAACTCTCCATCACATTCGAATGGAGGACTATCTCCCAGGCCTGTCTGACATTTCTCCTCTTTTTTTTTCTTTTTCTTATCATCATGTGTCCTTCAAAGTGAACAACCCAGATGAGCTGCAGTGCCTGGATGCCCCCCTGCTGAGCCAGAGTGTGTGTGAAGCCGCCTACCCTGGGAAGGTCACCAAGAACATGGTGTGTGCTGGCTTCATCGAGGGAGGCAAGGATTCCTGCCAGGTGAGTCAGTCCCTTCCCCATCACAACCACACCTGACCATGCTCAGCCCCTCCCTCTGCAATGCTGAATGGTTACAGCGCCATGCAGGGCTCCATTGACAAGTGAGCAAGGCCCATTTTACTGCATGTCCTCTTCATAGTAAGAGCACAGAATGGACCTCCAAGAGAGAGCTATAAGCTAGTCCAGGATGAGGTAATAAGTTCTGAGTGTGAGTTGCTCCATTACTCTTCATGTACTCATGCAACTTGTTCCTCTCCCCAGGGTGACTCTGGTGGCCCTGTGGTGTGCAATGGAGAGCTCTAGGGAATTGTCTCCTGGGGCTATGGCTGTGCCCAGAAGGACAATCCTGGAGTGTACACCAGAGTGTGCAACTACGTGCACTGGATCCAGGCCACCATCGCTGCCAACTGAAAACCCTCCAGCCCTCTGCAGTCACTATGCCAATAAAGTAAACGTGTCCTCACTGTCGTTGTCTGTGCCTTCTCTGCCCAATTCCTTTGCCCAGGAAAACATCCTGAATGAGTTCTGGTGGTGAGAGATGAGAGGAGACACTTAGTTCCCAAAATATGTGTTCTAGGACCAGATGGAGAGATGGTAGCTAAAAATAATAATAGAGGATAAAGATCTGTTCTATCAAGAAGGATTTATTTCATGAATGTGATATCTCTGTAAATATCTTCTGGCTACTTAATGTGACTCAGAAAAGGAAATTTGGAGGGAGACTACAAGATGATATGTTAGAAATCCCCAGCACTCACTGTCTTTTCTAGGGGTAGAATCAGGAGAGCAGCAACCCTTTGCAGATGGTGAAAATTAGGGAGGTTAGCTGTGAACGGTCAGAGATTTATCAGGGTTCAAGCACTTTCTGGAACCACAGAGGGAAACTGCATGCTCCAGCATTGATCACAGGATTGTAGCAATGAAGCCTAATGGAGTAGAGAACAAAAATGGAGAAATTCAGAAACTCAAGTTGTAACACAGACCTTAGCATCATGCCCAAGTACAGACTAGACATACAGGAGACCTGGAATCACATTGCAAGCTGGCTCTGACAAAGTTCTCTCTTCTTCACAACTGGAATTGGGGGCTCCATTATTATAGAGACACCCAAAGAAAGTCTTGTCTGAGCTGACTTCTTTAGAGTCTGAGGTCATGACCTTATCCTATGTCTAGTCATCCAGTCCAGCAAAGACATATTGAAATCAGGACATGGCCCAGACAGTCAGACTTAGTAGGAGCCAAGACAAAAGTCCTGAGAGCTCCCTGTGCTGGGAGGCCATGCTGGGAATCTGAAAGGACAGTGCAGTGGCTCTCTTCCATTTAGGATCACAAACTGGGGAACCAGTGGAAGAGGAATGAATGATTCCAAGCCATGATGTCTCCAACAACTGTGCAGAATACCAAAATTTCTGGTGAAGGATTATATGCAATATATTATGGTGCTGCCACTTTATGTTAAAGGCTTCAAGTCCACAGTATTTCTATAGTTCATTCCCACAATCCCTGACATTTTTAGAGGGGACAGATATCTAGTCCTGAGGCTCTGGTCCCATTCTGAGTGCATCCATAAGAGGACACAGAGGAAATACAACCACAATCAATGTTTTCTGGCACAAATCTTGAGTTCTTCTTGGCCCTAGGTGCTGGCCAGCTGGGAAAGCTTACAACTGACTCTCTATGCACTCTCAAATTTCTCTTCTTACTAGTCTAGCATAAGGAGCAAAAAAACACATAAAAATAGTTAAAAATCCATACTCTCTCTAACAAGCATAAAAGAAAAGAGCTAATAGAAAAACAATCTATTTCACATAATTCAGTACTTGCACTATAGGCATAGGCTATCATGCCTATACTCATTTCTCTTACTTTCTTCCCTAATTTTTTATTTTGGAAGTATTTTAATTTAAACTCAGGACCTTGCACTTAGGATAGGAGCAGTACTATGTAATCCATCAACTCTTTAGGGTTTTTTTGGTAATAAAACAGCTTTTATATTGTAAAGATACTGTACAGAGGCATTATTACAGTTATATGAGTAAGGTAATGAGTACATTTCACTTGAGCATTGTTACCTTGTCCTTTGTTTTCCCCAGCCATCCCTTCCTTTCCAACCTCCCCATTCCTCCTTCCCCTCCACCCCCGAAGTTGTAGAGTTGGTTTTTAGCATAGTGTCTTGCACATCTCATGGTTACAATGGATCAGCCTGTATCCTTGTTTCAGCGTGTTGTTATTTCACTTACCCTCCCCAAATTAGAAAAAACATATATACAAGATGCAATGTAACGGAATCAAATACAGTGACAATAGGGGTTATACCAATATGAAAGAACATATGAAATAAACAAAACAAACCACATAGTACATTATAAGTACATTAAAAACAACAGCAATAAATAGAAACCCTTTCAGTTTTTGTCCCTTTTCAACTGGATCAGGGTTGGCCTGGTCCTTGATCTTCCTATTTATGCTTCTTTTTCAGCTCAGATGACAGTCATGAGCCTCCACACAAAGCTTCACCTTGGTGATTGACGTTAGGACTTGCGAACTTTTGCTCCAGCTCTATTGCAACTGCAACTCCCCTGAACTGTCTCCCAAATAGCTTGGATTATCTTATGAAATGTCAAAGAATGGCAAACAGTATTTATAAAACCAACTACTTGTCTCAGAAAGGGTATAAACTGATAGGATAATGAAAGACCAGAGACACATAGAGATCTGAGATACCACAGAGGATTTGAAGTGCCAGGTGGAGGGTAAGAAAGAATACTTTTGTACCAACAGGACCAAGCAAGGAGTATTGTCTGGGCAGAGGGAAAGTGAGACTGACAAGAAAGGAAGGAACCTACAAAACACAAGCTCTGCATCATGCAGAAGTGCAGCCTAACCAGACAGCGACCTGCCATCTCAACAGTGAACTGCACTGGGGTTGTCGCCTCTTCTTCCAATGTACAGCACCACTGAACTGTCCAAAAATAACCTGACTAAGGTCTTGCCAGATCCTTCATCTTTGGGAGTCAGAGGTACCTATATTTCTCTCTCTGTTTCTCTCTCTGTTTCTCTCTTTGTTTCTCTCTCTGTTTCTCTCTCTCTCTCTCTCTCTCTCTCTCTCTCTCTCTCTCTCTCTCTCTTTCTCCTCCTCTCCCTCTCTCTTGGGACCTGCAATAGTAAAATGTCTGCAGGGTTTTTAGAAGAGGGTGATTTTATGGAAAATTTAGACTAGAAAACCAAAGAGGGCTCCATGCAGTAGGAATCCAGGCTGACATATAAAAGGTTACGAAGATTGCTTTACATCAGTGAAGATCATCAATTTGGAAAGTTATTTCAGGAGGAAAAAGTAAAGTAGCTGACATCTGACATCTGTTACATTGTAGAACTATGTTTCAGACCAGTATATGGGTGCAAGTGTATAAATGGTAGAGCATACTTGCTATGTACAGCTTTTTCATCCCTCAAATTTAGCTGACATCACAGAATCTCACAGAGGCCCAAGGCAGAAGATCCAGTGTGAATGCTCTGGTAGGAGTTCACAGAGAAAGAAACAGAGTACATGGAATCTGCTGTTCTGAGAACATGACTGCTGACATCCTTGGGTCACTAGAAGGGCAATACAAAGGAAAGAAGCAAAAGGCGCATATGTCACAGTCTGTACTGTCTCCAAAGGCAGCATAGCCAAATGGTCATAGAGAGAAGATCTAATTTGCTATGGTTAAGAACTTACACATTTGCCAGGCGCTGGTGGCTCACGCCTGTATTCCTAGCTACTCAGGAGGCTGAGATCTGAGGAATGAGGTTCAAAGCCAGCCCAAGCAGGAAAGTCTGTGAGACTTTGATCTCCCAATAAACCACCAGAAAACTAGAAGTGGTGCTGTGGCTCAAGTGGTAGAGCACTAACCTTGAGCTGAAGAGCTGAGGGACAGACCTAGGCCCAGAATTCAAGCCCCATGACCCAAAAAAATAATGAACTTACACAATTGTCTTCACAATTCACTGCCTTGTTAGACAGAAAATCAGTTTGAGTTAGAGGAGTTGTTGTTATCATAGTTGCTTGTTTGGGTATGATTCTATGAAAAGGAAAGGAGTGAGTAGTCTAGAAAATGCTGAGAAAAGTGGGAAAAGCTCTCAAATTACAACAACTTCACAGGAGATGGCATGCTGTCTACAGGACAGATAAAATGATGCTGTGAATTTTTTTTAATGGGGATCACAGTATAAGCTCTGGTTCGATGATGAAGATGGTTGCGTCATCTTTTCCAACTGGTCACAGCTCTCAGCTCTGTACTCTGCACCATCTAATGGTTAGGTAACTCTTACCTAAGTTCAGAGTGCTCATATGTCTAAAGCCCACAAAGTTTCCCTTGTATTAAGGATCCAAAATTACTTTTCATAAAGGTTTTAATATGAAGAAGACAAATATTCTCGCTACAGAGCAAGGGCTTGGCTCAGAAGAATTCCTTCTTGTCTAAATCTAAAACAATGTAGGAATAGCTTCAAGACTATAGAAAACGATGGAAAATACAGTGAAGTGTTCGTGGGATTTGTGGCAGGTGGCATCTAAAAGAGCATCTGATCACATTATAGATCCTCAAAGGGAAAATTTTACATCATATTTTTTAGGAATTTCCTATTTGGAAAAGTAGAGATCATATTGAGTTAATAATTCTCCTGGTATCATGATTGTCTTTTTTTATTGCCATTCAGATGTGATGATTTTCCAACTTGGTTACAATCTGTTATATAAGTTTTTTCTTTTGCCAAATCTAGTTTGTTGGTGTTATTTTCCATTGAGTTTTTAATTGATATTTGTCTTTTTTATTTCCAAGAATTTCAGAATTGTCTTATCAAATAATGTTTTCTAAAATCAAGCTGCTGATCTCTCATCCATATTTTAATGGACTTAAATACTTAATTGTTCTTTAGATAGGAATCATCTTTCATATCATTAATTATTTTAGCATGTATTTAAATACAGAACAAAACATTTGTTCTGTATTTTCATTATTTCAGTAACTTTGGATGAATGGACCAAGAGTCATGTTGCCTTGTTTTATTTTGTTTTGTTTGTACTAGTTTTGTTGTATGTTGTGACTGGTGCATTCATTGGCGTGGATATATTTTCTAGTTTTACATAGAAATCAATAAGGGAGCAGCCTCCTCTTGAAGTCTCATTCCCCAGTACTCCTCAGAGAAGGAAAATTGAAGCATTATAGGGTGACAATATCAAGGCACAGAAGATGTGGAAATGCAATTGGAACAAATTTAAGTCAACTGGTACATGACTACTATACCACCAATAACTTGAGAAGATAATGGCATAGGCATTGAAGTTAAAATTAATGAACATGAACATTATAACAAAAAAGAAGCAAAAGGGGGGGACATAAGAAAGGAAAAAATAACAACTCATATGGGGATAGAAGTGAGAAAGTTATTTCACCATGAATGAGCAATCTGATCATTGACAACATAGTCAACACCACTGATATTTATGCCAGTGCAATGAAAAGAAGAAGACGTGGTCTCATGAAAGGTAAAGTGGTGGTGAACAAACACCAGAAAATTAGTCTCTGTTGCCTTAGTTAAAACAGTTAGAAAATGCCAAGGAGCAAATGGGACACTGAAATGTAGCTTAAATAAACATTGAAAGGATACTATGCTTGGAAATGAACCATGCCCCATATTGGATAAAATTCGAATTGGAATAGCTGCTCAGAATCACCCATTCATCTAAGTGTAGAGAGAGTGTTCTCAGATCATAATAACTACTGTACCAGCCTGTAAGCTCATTCATGCTACCTTAAATAAAGGTGATCTAAGTAAGGGCAGGACAAACAGAAAAGACTGACTTCCATTTCTTCTGAGAGTTGTTGGTTAACCCCTGGAATCCTAGCTACTCAGTAGACTGAGATTGGAGGATCACTATTCAGTGCCATACTAGGCAGAAAAATCTGTGAGAATATTTCCAAGAACCACCAAAATGCTAGAAAAGGGGTTGTGGCTCAAATGGTAGCCATAATTTCAAGTCCTAATACTGACACAAAAACAAAGATATGAAAGATAAATAAGGAATGGAGTAAATAAACAATAATAATGGTCATTTCCTTGCATATTTCTTTATAGATGAGGTGAAAGCATAATAGACCAATGTCAAGTTCTCATTTTTCATAAGAACTAATTCCCATTGACCAAGAATGCACTTTGAGACATATGTTTAGTATATCTAGGACAGATGCTAAAGCAAGTCTTTCCAGAAGCTGTAAAGCGGCGATCTCATGAATACCCTACAGCAAAGAAATGGCACAGGATCAACTTAAGCAACAGAAAAATATCACCTCCTAACCAGACACCACAAACCACTTTGCTCACACACTACCAGCTACTTTTGAACATAGAAAAGTGTGCTTTGGCCTTTCTTGATTAGAGATCATGGAAAGTTTAGGTGCTGACACAAGGTGTTAAGTGACATATTAACTCAACATTAAATTTTTGAACAAAAGGCAAATGTCAAGCGGAATCTGGATGTATAATTTGCCTTCTGGTGACCTCTGGCAGATGGCCAAAAGTCTCACCTCACAACATATTCCATGACTTCCTATAGCCATCTGGAATTTAACCATTTGACATTAAGCTATCTAGCGAGAAACAGTAAGGGTTTTTTAGTGTTTTACTATATCTCCTTTTATGGTAGAAAAAAATTGTCTCTCATCTCCTTCTATGGTAGAAAAAAATGGTCTCTGAAAGTATACAATGAGTATATTTATAAAGAGTTCACCTGGTGAAGCTCAATACACATGAGAAGTGATATGATAATTCAAATATCTGTCAGGTATGAACAGTGTACTCCGGCTTACACATGAGCCTGTCAGAGGGAGTTCAGGGTCTGCAGCTGAGATCACTGAGCAGGGATGTCTGGTGTGCACAAGGAGGTCAAGATACACCAAGCATTTGGTCAGAAGCTGCTCTGAGAGACAACATCACATTAGCACTGCACCAGAGCGTTTTCATTCTGTTTCCTCCATCCTCCAGACTGCTCTCCTTCTCCAATTCATGACTAAAGTTGGAGATGAGATTGTCCTACTTTACTCAGCACTATCCAGAACATTTCCATCTTAATTACATTGTGGAATATTATATATGAACTCTGCTCATACCTGTTAGTCAATGCAGCAACGGGCTTGGAGAATTCATCAGTGACTACAAAATTAAAACTGAGGCTCTCTAACCAGTTTATCACACATTAAATTTAGGATTGAGTCTCGTTGGCGATAGCAGGGTCAACTTTCCATTTTTGGCAGAAAGACTCGCCCAGAACTAAGCCTGGTATAATATAATAGCCTTCCTCCATACAAAACAGAAAATTCCAGATTGCACCATACTTTGTTATTATCCGCACTATCTGCCTGTTACTAAAATGCTAATCTCTCTACCTACCTACCATTGATCCTTTCATCAAAAAGCAATGGGCCGCCGGGCACCAGTGGCTCACGCCTGTAATCCTAGCTACTCAGGAGGCTGAGATCTGAGGATCACGGTTCGAAGTCAGCACAGGCAGGAAAGACTGTGCAACTCTTATCTCCAATAAAGCCACTAGAAAACTGGAAGGGGCACTGTGGCTCAAGTGGTAGAACGCTTGCCTTGAGTTGAGGAGGATAGGGATAGCGCTCAAGCCCAGAGTTCAAGCTCCACAACTGACCAAAAAAAAAAAAGCAACGGGCCATGGTTTCCCTTTTTTGCAATAAGTCTAGGACAGCAGAAAAGGTCAAAAACTATGTACATATGACCATATAAGATGATGTTAAGCTAAATGAGCACCAAGATAGGTACACTAATGGTTTTTTTCTTTCTTGCTATGGTTTTTAATGTATTTATAATGTACTATGTGATTTTTTTTGTCCTCCCCCATTTTATAACCCCTGTGTTAACTGTACTTGATTCCAGTGCCCTGTATCTTGTATATACATTTTTTCTAATTTAGGGAGGGGAAGGGAAAAAACAAAATGCTTAAACAGGGATAAAGGTTGACCCATTGTAACAATGAGACATACAAGACACTATGTTGAAAACCAACTTTACAACTTTGGGCATGATGAGGCAGGAGGGGAGGGACACAAGAGTTGGGGAGGTGGGAGGGAAGGCATGGTAGGGGAAAAACAAAGGAAGGGGTAGCAATGCTCTATAGGAAATGTATCATTACTTACTCATGTAACTGTAACCCCTCTGTACAGTGTCTTTACAATAAAAAATAGATATTAAAAAAGCAATGGGCCATGGGACAAATCTTTCCTATTATTCAATATAGGTCATATAATGCAAGCTAAAGCTCTCCACTCCTACCAGAGAAGACAGTATTCTGTATCTTCACAGCAGATTTCCAGGCCAACCATAAGGCTTATTATTAAAGAGCACCCTGATCAGCATGGCCCAATAGGAGATGAGATCATCACGACTTTGAGGAAGGATCAGTGCATAAAACTACTCTTCTATGGGCCTGGCTTATTGAATCCGGTGCTGATTAAATTTTACCTCCTCGCCTAAAAAATAATGGACATCCTAAACCTTAGTGAAAAGGAGAGCCAGATAAACCACAAATCAAGATGCCTAAAGAACCTCAGACCCCTTCTTGTCTATTGGTTTTGTAAGTCACATCAACAAAGACCAGAATAAAATCATTTGTAGACAGCAAAGAGGGACTCTAAGATTACTGAAAAGACACTTTATATTTCTTTCTGATATTTGTGGTTTCAGGACTCCATATATACAAACCTGCTATACATAAAAGAACTTTCTGAAAATAAATGGTATAACACACCAGGAGTTCAGTGAACATAAACATCTACCACATTCTCCCTGCTCTAATTTCTTATCATCTTGCCTAATAAACACCAGATGTACAGGAGAGGTCTTCAATTCTAATTTCCCTAGTATCCTCATCAAAGGTTC
Organism: Dipodomys spectabilis; assembly: GCF_019054845.1. Lineage (NCBI taxonomy): Eukaryota > Metazoa > Chordata > Mammalia > Rodentia > Heteromyidae > Dipodomys > Dipodomys spectabilis. The sequence continues at coordinate 4,256,436 of NW_024870711.1, forward strand.
CAACAAAACAAAGAAAGAAAGAAGGAAAGGAAGGAAGGAAGGAAGGAAGGAAGGAAGGAAGGAAGGAAGGAAGAAAGAAAGAAAGAAAGGAAGGAAGGAAGGAAGGAAGCAAGGAAGGAAGCAAGGAAGCAAGGAAGGAAAGAAGGAAGGAAGGAAGGAAGAAAAACTGCCATTTTCCTATGTACTCAAGAGATAAGTTCCCTTATCACATTTATGTCACCAATCCAAAGACTGACCAAATATATCACAGGTGAGGTAGTGGGTAAAGCAGATGTGATTTTTGAGGGTGCGGCTTGGGTCCCTCCTCTCCACCCTGGGATTATAAAGACAGGTGTGGGTCACTGTGCAGTTACCCTTCTGTCACGATGAGTGCACTCCTGGTCCTGGTCCTTGTGGGAGCTGCTGGTGAGTTCCATCCATTGTTTGGACCCTTTCTTCCCTGCACCAGGAGAACATGTGTTTTCTTGGTATTGCTGGACCCATTCTCCCTACAAGCTCTGCCCTCCCTTCTTCATGGCTTTAGGCTGCTCCTCTCTAACCTGTCTGAGCTCACCTCCACTCCCATCACTCATCTGATTCAGAGCTCTGATCATAGTGATTGCAAAGCTAGGTCAGGTGGAAGTTGTCCGTGACATACATCAGTTGGTCGGCGTTTGGGTCCCATCAGCTCTGTCACTGCTACAACATAAATTTTTGTAACATCAAAATCATGGACAGAGATTGAATATCAAATTTTGGTGTCTTTACACCCTTGCAATTACGAAATCATGTGGAAAGGCTCCAACATATATATCTGGTTCAAATTCATCGATAACTTTAAGATAGGTAGATAGGCAGCTAGTTGAAACCTCATTGCTGTCTTAGCTAACAGACATGCTTCCTAAGGTCTCTGGGGCTACAATTTGTTGATCCTGACTATAAAGATTTGAACGTTGGGAGACGCTAGATGCAGCCAGGTCTATATAGCCAGAACACATTCCTAGCAACACCAGCCATTCTGCTACTCATGGGGAATGAACAGTCACAGCAGTAGACAAATGAAAATCACTATGGAAGAACAGTCAGTGTTCAAGACAACCAAATTCTCAGTGCACTCTACTGCCTGGCTTCTCAAGATGCACCTGCGTCCTCATCTTGCAGTTGCAGAAGAGAATTATGTCCTTTGGCTGTCTAGATGACAGACATTTTGAACCACTAGATCCTGTGAGCCCAACACTTACAGTCTTTGGAAGCACGAGGAAGGAAGCAGGCACAGGTCTTTGGCTACACTCTCATCATACAGCTAAAGTGACTCCTCTTTCCCGTCTCCACCCTAGCTGCTTTTCCTCTTGATGACGATGACAAGATCGTCGGAGGCTACACCTGTGCCCCCAACTCCGTGCCCTACCAGGTGTCCCTGAACTCTGGCTACCACTTCTGCGGAGGTTCCCTCATCAATGACCAGTGGGTGGTGTCTGCAGCCCACTGCTACAAGTCGTAAGTACCAGACAACACATGGCTGCACCCACAGTCTGGTTTCTGCAAGGGTGTGGGTCCTTCCGGGTATGGGTCCTTCCAGAAAAGAGCTGCAGGGAGCAGATGAGTGTGTGAGGTGAAGTAGAGGAGAAAAAGTTATTGGCAGCAACTGATTTCACAAGGTTGGGGTGATAAGGGACATGGACTAGGAAGCTTCCCACAATCCAAATGAACACACAAGGGATGCTGGTCACAAAGGCAGCAAAGCAATGTGGTGCAAGAAGAACCAGTCAGGACTCCAGCAAGGAAAATGTGCCAGTATGATGAAGAACCTGAGTTTTCTATGCAGGAAACACAGTCCAAGTTTTGAAGCTGAAGGCTAAATATGTGTGAGCTTTAAAGGTTTTCTCCTTATGCTCTTGCCACTGTGCAAGGTGGGGCTGAGAATCATTGTCTGCAACAAGACTTCTCAAATTGGCTGCCCAACCAGGAGCTTTGTGAACACAACAGGTCTCTGGTCAGTTTCCTTCCACTGTCATGCATTTATTCATTTGTAGTGACTGAGAACTGAGTACTAAATAAGATGCAGAGAATGTTATGGCTGAAGGTCCCAGGGGCACAACTTGATGCCCAAGGAATAAGACTCACAAGAGCCATTTGTACCATAGTGATTTAGGAAAGGTTCAGAGACACCGAGGAATCCTGATTCCCTGTTTTCTGTATAGAGCCCTAGATGGAGAAGAAAGCTTGTGCACCAGAAGTTTGAGATCTGTCCCCAATTGTAGCCCTTGACTTCATCCCTTCCCACCTACTAACTTCTGAGGCAGAACACACCTGTGACTCACACTAGCACACCAGCACTCACCCACCAGCCATGTGCTGCTCCTAGGATGAGGCCTGGTAAACATTGCAGGCCAATGAACCCAGGTGTCCAGGGAAATGGAGAATAGCCTCCACCTTGCTTCCTTTTCCCCACAGCCGCATCCAGGTGAGACTGGGAGAACATAACATCAACGTCCAAGAGGGAAGTGAGCAGATTGTCAGGGCCGCCAAGGCCATCCGTCACCCCGGATACAACTCAAGGAACCTGGACAATGACATCATGCTGATCAAGCTGTCCTCCCCAGTGTCCCTCAACTCCCAAGTGGCCCCTGTGGCTCTGCCCACCTCCTGTGCACCTGCTGGCACCCAGTGCCTCATCTCTGGCTGGGGCAACACCCTGAGCTTTGGCGGTGAGCACAGCCCTTCACGTGTCCGCATGTTTCTGTCCTCATGTCTCCCAGAACCTAGCATGTCTCTCACTTGGAACCTATTTGATTCCAGTCTGCAAATAGATTGCAAGGCCTGTTACATCCAAGGCTCCTTGGACACCTGAAAGACATGCAATCCCAAGGGATTTGACCACTACATTGTGGGTAAAACTCATACAGACAGGTGCTACTATTAATTCTTGAAATAAGTAACAGTGATGGTCACTCTCATAACATAAACCAAGGTGATGCTTCAGATCCTGGGGTTCTCAGAAACTCTCCACCACATTCAAATGGAAGACTACCCTCAGGCCTGACATTTTGGCATTTCTCCTCTTTCATTTTCTTCTTATCGTGTGTCCTTCGAAGTGAACAACCCAGATGAGCTGCAGTGCCTGGATGCCCCCCTGCTGAGCCAGAGTGTGTGTGAAGCCACCTACCCTGGGAAGGTCACCAAGAACATGGTGTGTGCTGGCTTCATCGAGGGAGGCAAGGACTCCTGCCAGGTGACTCAGTCCTTCCCCATCACAACCACACCTGACCATGCTCAGCCCCTCCCTCTGCAATGCTGAATGGCTGCAGCACCATGTAGGGCTCCATTGACAAGTGAGCAAGGCCCACTTGACTGTGTGTCTTCTCCAAAGTAAGAGCACAGAATGGGCCACCACAAGTGAGCTATATGCTAGACTAGGACAAGTATTAAGTTCTGAGTGTGAGTTGCTCCATTACTCTTCATGTACTCATGCAACTTGTTCCTCTCCCCAGGGTGACTCTGGTGGCCCTGTGGTGTGCAATGGAGAGCTACAGGGAATCGTCTCCTGGGGCTATGGCTGTGCCCTGAAGGACAATCCTGGAGTGTACACCAGAGTGTGCAACTACGTGGACTGGATCCAGGCCACCATTGCTGCCAACTGAAAACCCTCCGGCCCTCTGCAGTCACTATGCCAATAAAGCAAACCTGTCCTCATTGTCGGTGTCTGTGCCTTCTCTGTTCAATCCCTTTGCCCAGGAAAACATCCTGAATGAGTTCTGGTGATGGGAGATGAGAGGAGACACTTAGTTCCCAAAATATGTGTTCTAGGACCAGTTGGAGAGATGGTAGCTAAAAATAATAATAGAGGACAAAGATCTGTTCTGTCAAGAAGGATTTATTTCATGAATGTGATATCTTTATAGATGTCTTTTGGTTGCTTAATGTGACTCAGAAAAGGAAATTTGGAGGGAGAGTACCAGATATTATCTTAGAAATCCACAGCACTCAGTCTTCTCTGGGGCTAGAATCAGGAGAACATGGACTTTTTGCAGATGGTGAAAAATAGAGAGATTAGCTGTGAACAGTCAGAGACTTATAAAAGTTCATGAGTCTTTAAAGAGCCAAGGAGGGAAAATGAATGCTGAGCACTGGCCATGGGATTTTAATACTGAAGACTATTGGAGTAGAGACCAAAGAAAGAGAAATTCAGAACGTCAATGTATAGTACACACCTTAGCACCATGCCCAAGTGCAGACTAGACATACAGGAGACCTGGAATCACATTGCAAGCTCTCTCTTCTTCACAATTGGAATTGGGTGGTGCAATAATATGGACCCCCCCCCCAAGAAAGTCTGGTCTGAGCTGACTGCTTTAGAGTCTGAAGTCATGACATGAACCTGTCTCTATTCATCCAGCCCAGCAAACCCATACTGAGATCAGGAGATGGCCTAGACAGCCAGGCTCAGTGGGGGCAAAGACAAAACCCTGAGAGCTCCCTGTATTGGGAGGCCATGCTGGGAATCTGAAAGGACAGTGATCCTCTTCCATTTAGGACCACTAATGGGGAACTAGTAGAAGAAGAGGAATTAATGATTACACACCATGATGTCTCCCAGAACTGTGCAGAATACCAGAATTGCAGGTGAAGGATTATATGCAATATGTTATGGTGCTGCTACTTTATGTGAAAGGCTTCAAGTCTACATTATTTCTGTAGTTCATTCCCACAAGTCCTGACATTTTGGGAGGGGACAGATATCTAGTCCTGAGTCTCTGCCACTATTCTGCGTGCATCCATAAGAGAACACAGAGGAAATAAAAGCACAATCAATACTTTCTCCTAGAATTTTGAGTTCTTCTCAGACCTAGGTGTTGGGAGCTGGGAATGCTTACAATTGACTCTATGCACTCTTGACTTTCTCTTGTTACTAGTCCAGCATAAGGAACAAAGAAACACATGAAAATAGTTAAAAATCCATACTTTCTGCTAAGGTTCATAATTAAAGAGCTAACAGAAAAACTATCTATTTCACATTATTCAGTACTTGCACAATAGGTATAGGCTATTATGCCTACACGCATTACTCTTCCTTTCTTCCATTTTTAAAATTTTTGTAAGTTATTTAATTTGAACTCAGGGCCTTGCCCTTAGGATAGGGTATATATATACATATACATATATATATATATGCCATCAACCCTTTTAGTTTTTGTCCCTTTTCAGAAAGGGTCTCACTCGTTCACATAGGGTCAGGGTTGGTCTTGTCCTTGACCTTCCTATTTATACTTCCTTCTCAGCTTATATGACAACCATGAGCCACCACACAAAGGGTCACTTTTGTGATAGACATTGGGACTAGTAAACTTTTGCTCAGGCCCTATTGTGACTTCAACTCTCCCCAACGGTGTCCTAAATAGCTAGGATTATATTAGGAAATGTCAAAGAATTGAAAACAGTATTTATAAAAGCAACCACTTGTCTCAGAAAGGGTAGGAATTGATAGGACAATGAAAGACCAAAGACATGTGGAGAGCTGAAGTACCTCAGAGAATCTGAAATGCCAATGCAAGGGTAAGAAACAATATTTTGTGCTGACAGGACCAAGCAAGGAGTATTAGTTGGGCAGAGGGAGAGCAAGTCTGAAGAGAAGGAACGTAGAAAACACAACTTCTGCATCATGCCGAAGTGCATCCTAACCAGACTGCTGACCTATACTCTCAACAGTGAACTGCACTGGGATTATTGTCTCTTCTCCCAATGTATAGCACCCCTGCACTGTCCAAAAATAATCTGAAAAGGTCTTGTCTGAGACTACAGCTTTACGAGTCAGAGAAGCCTATATTTTTTCTCTCTCTAAGGACCTACATTAGTAAAATGCCAGCAGAGTTTTGGAAGAGGCTGATTATATGGGAAATTTAGAATAAAAAACCAAATACGGCTCCATGAAGTAGGAAGTCAGGCTGAAATATAAAAAGCTACAAAGATTGCTTGACATCAATGAAGATCATTAATTTGGAAAGTGATTTCAGGAGGGAAAACCAGAGTAGCTGACATCTGTTACACTGTAGAACTACATTTAAGAAAACCACTATATGAGTACAAGTGTATAAATGGTAAAAATAAAAGTAAAATAAATACTTACAATGTACAGCTTCTTCCTCCCTCAAACCTAGCTAACATCATACAATCCCACAGAGGCCCAAGGCAAAGATCCAGTGTGAATGCTCTCAAAGGAATTCACAGAGTGGCAGCTCATGGAAATCTGCTGATGACCCTGGATCAGTAGAAAGGCAATACAAAGCAAAGGAGAAAAAGGTGCATATGTCAAAGCCTGTGATCTCTCCAAAGGCAGAGTAGGCAAACGACTACAAAGAGAAAATCTAATTTTCTGTCGTGAAGAACTTACACATTTCTCTTCACAACTCACTGCCCTACCAGACCGAAAATCAGTTTGAGTTTTATGGTGGTTGTTTGGGTATGATTCTATGTAAAGAAGGAACAGAAAGAATGTTCTAGAGAATGCCCAGCAAAGTGGAAAAAGCTCTCCTCAAATTACAATAATTACATAGGTGATGGCATGCTGTCTAGAAGACTGATAACATGAAGCTGTGAACTTTTTAGTCAATTTGGGGTCACAGTATAACTTCTGGTCAATGACAAACAAGGCTGGGTTATCTTTCCAGCTGGTCACAGCTCTCAGCTCTGCACTCTGTACCTTCTAATGGTTAGGTAATCCTTACCTAAGTTTAGAGTGCTCGTATTTCCTAAGGCCCAAATACTTCTCATAAGCTTTTCTATAAAAAGCAGTAGACAGAAACTTGCCCTTGTTCGAGTCTCAAAAGTTACTTTTCAGAAGAGTTTTAATTGTGACATATGTAGAACACAATTATTCTCATAGACTAAGGGCTGGGCTCAGAAGAAGTCCTTCTTGTGTAAATCTAAAAGAATAAAGGAATAGCTTTAAGAATAAAGAAAGAGATGGAAAATAGAGTGAACTGTGTGTGGGATTTGTGGCAGGTGGCATCTAAATGATTGTCTAATCATGTTGTAGGTCCTAAAAGGGAAAATTTTTTTTTTTTGGTCAGTCGCGGGGCCTGAGCCACAGCACCACTTCTGGCTTTTTCTGCTTATGTGGTGCTGAGGAATCGAACCCAGGGACCTCATGCATGCAAGGCAAGCACTCTACCACTGAGCCAACTTCCCAGCCCCTAAAAGGGAAAATTTTATATCATATTTCTTCAGGTATTTTCCTGTTGAAAATTAGATAAAATATTGAGTTAATAGTTCTCCTGGTATCATGATTGTATTTTTATTGCCATTCAAATGTAATCATTTGTGACAACTTTGTGACTACCTGTTATACTGATTTTTCTTTTAGATGATATTTATGTTGGTGATATTTCCCATTTGACTGTTAAATTGCTATCTATACTTTTTATTTCCAAGAATTTCAGGATTGTCTCCTTTCCAGAATCAAACAGTGTTGGCTAACATCCAAGCTGCTGATATCGCATCCCTATTTAATGGACTTAAATACTTAACTGTTCTGTAGATGTGAATCATCTTTTGGATCATTGACTATTTTTAGTATAAGTCTTTAAATATTTTGTTCTGTTTTGCCATTATTACAGTATCATTGGATGAATAAAGCAAGAGTCATGTTGCCTTGTTTGGTTTGGTTTGGTTTGGTTTGGTAATTATTTTGTTGCATACTGTGATTTGGGCATCCATTGGTTTGGATATATTTTCTAGTGTTATATACCAACCCTTAAGTGAGCAGGCTCCTCTTGAAGTCTCTTTCCCTAGTACTCATCAGAGAAGAAAATTGTAAGCTCCATAACAGTGAAAATATAAAGGCTCAGAAGGTGTGGAAATGCAATTGGAACAAATTTAAGTCAACTAAAACATAACTACTACCATCAATAAGTAGAGAAGACATATACAAGTTATTGAAGATAAGAGAAACCATGTGATCTATGTTTCTTTGGTCCTGGCTTACTTCACTTAATATAATTTTTTTTCCGAGTCTTTCCATTTCCTACCAAATGGGGCAATATCATTCTTTCTGACTGAGAGCCATCAGGGTTGGTTCCATAACTAAGCATGGTGAACAATGCTGCAATAAACATAGATGTGCTGGTAGCTTTAGTATGGCCTTGTTTATGATCATTTGGGTAAATGCCCAAAAGTGGGATTGCTGGGTCATAGGGGAGCTGTATTTGGAGCCTTTTGAAGAGCCTCCATATTGCTTTCCATGTAGTTGAACAAGTTTACACTCCCACCAGCAATGCAGTAAGGTTCCCTTCTGTCCACATCCCCTCCAGCATCTGTTGTTATTAGATTTCCTGAGTGTAGCCATTCTACCTGGGGTGAGGTGGAATCTCTATGTTGTTTTGATTTGCACGTTTTTATGGCTAGAAAGGGTGAACATTTCTTCATGTGTCTTGGCCATTCTTATTTCCTCTTTAAAGAAGTTTCCCTTAAAGTCTTTAACCCACTTATTAATTAGGCAGTTGTTTCTTTGAGGATTTGTTATTGGCCAATTTAATTCTTAGAGCAACTTGAGGGGGAGGGAATAGTTGGGGTGGTGGGGTTGGAAGGGATGGTAAGAGAAAAACAAAGGAGGGGTAACAATGCTCAAAAGGAAATGTACTCATTACCTTACTCATGTAACTGTAAAACCTCCGTATTGTATCTTTACAAAAACTATATTAAAAAAGAACTAATAAAGTCAAAATAAGTTTTAAAAAGATAATAAAAGAAGATAATGGCATAGGCACTCAGTTTAAAAATTAATATATTTGTTGCTGTTGTTTTTAAAGTACTATGTGATTTTTTTGTTTCTTCTGTATGTTCTTCCCTCATGGTAAAACGACTGTAATCACTGTACTTGATTCTTCTGCCCTGCATCTTATATATACATTTTTCTCTTTGGGGAGGAGAAGGCAAAAAACAAAATTCTGAAACAAGGATATAGAATGAACCATTGTAACAATGAGATGTATAAGACACTATGTTGAAAACGAACTTTACAACTTCAGGGGTGAGGGTACGAGGGAAGAATTGGGGAGGTAGGGAGGGAAGTGATGGTAGGAGAAAACAAAGGATGGAGTAACAATGCTTGATAGGAAATGTGCTCATTACCTTACTCATGTAACTGTAACACCTCTGTGCAGTATCTTTACCATAAAAAATATGAAAAAATAAAGAAATGTATGAACAAGAACATAATAACTTAAAAAATAACAAAAAAGATAGCAACACAGGAAAAGAAAACAACAGCTCATATCTGGATGGATCTGAGCAAGTTATTTCACATGAATAAGCAATTAGGTCATCAAAGACATAGACAATACGACTGACGCTTATGACAATGCAATGCAAAGAGGTAGAGGTGGTCTTATGTCATGCATGGTAGTGAACACACATCATAAAATTAGTCTCTGTTGCCATAATTAAAGCAGTTAGAAAATGCTAAGGAACAAATGGGACACAGAAGTATAACTTAAATAACATAGAAGGGACACTATGCTTGGGAATAAGCAATGCCCCAAATTGGATGAAATTCCAATTGGAAGACCTGACCAGAATCACCCTATTTATCTAAATGTAAAGGGCATACCTTAAGCAACAGAAGAATACCAGCTCCTTACTAGATATCATGCTCACTATGTCAACAGAGAGAGGTGTGCTTTGGCCCACCTGGGTCAGCCATCATGGAAGTTCAGGCTAAGACACAAGCTGTTAAGTGAAATATTAACTCAACATTAAATTTTTGAATGAAAGGCAAATGTCAAGTGGAATCTGGATGAATATTTTGCCTTCTGGTGACCTCTGGCTTGATGCCCAGACAAAGCTGAAGGTGCCACCTGCCATAAGTCTCACCTCCCAGCACATTCCATGACTTCCTCTAGCCTTCCGGAATTTACACTACTTTACAGTAACCTATCTAGCAAGAGAGAATGAGTTTTTCAGTGGGTCATCACATCTCATTCCAGGACGGAAGTAAAATAATTGTCTTTGAAGATTCACCTAGAACTAAGCCCAGCATACCAACCTCCCTCCATATAAAGTAGAAAATTTCAGCTGCACTATATTTTGTTATTATCCCCATGATCTGCCAGTTACTAATGTGTTAATCTCTCTATCTACCTACGATTGATCTTTTCATCAAAAAGTAATGGGCCTATGGTCATATTCTAGTATACAATGTAGGACATATAATACAAGGTAAAGCTCTCCACTCCTATCAGGGAAGACAGCTTTCAGTATCTTCAGGGCAGATTTTCAGCTAATCATAATGCTTATTATATAGCACCCATGACAGCAAGGCCAATGCAATATAGAAGAATCGTGACATTGAGGAAGAATCAGTGTATAAAATTGTTCTTCTATGTGCTTGGCTTATTGAGTCAGGTGCTGATTAAATTTTACCTCCCCTCCTTAATCCAATGTGCATCCTGAACCTTAGTGAAAAGGAGAGTCCAACAAACCCCAAATCAAGATGCCTAAGGAACCCCTGAGACCCGTTCCCATTATCAACTGCTTTTATTAGTCACATCAACAAAGGCCAGAATAACACAGTTTATAGACTGCAAAGAGCAACTTGGGGATTACTGAAAAGAGACTTCAATAGTATTTCTTCCTAATGCCTGTAGTTCCAGGACTCCATCTACCCAAACTCACTACACATATGAAAACTCTCTGAAAAATAAATGATATAACATAGCAGGAGCTCAGAGCACATAAGATGCCACTACATGGTCCCTACTCTCATTACTTATCCTCTTGCCTAATAAACTCCAGATGTATAGGTGAGGTCTTCAATTCTCATTTACCTAGTTTACCTATCCAAGGGTCCTTCCAAAAAAAGAAAGGAAAACAGCCATTCTTCCTATGCCCACAAGAGATAAGTTCCCTTATCACATTTATGTCACCAATCCAAAGACTGACCAAATATATCACAGGTGAGGTAGTGGGTAAAGATACAGGTGTGATTTTTGAGGGTGGGGCTTGGTTCTCTCCTCTGCATCCTGGGATTATAAAGACAGGTGTGGGTCACTGTGCACTTACCCTTCTCACACCATGAGTGCACTCCTGATCCTGGTCCTTGTGGGAGCTGCTGGTGAGTTCCATGCTTTGCTCTCTTCACTGCCTTCTCCTTATAGCACAGCATGTGCTCTCTTGCTATTGCTGGACCCATTCTGCCTACAAGCTTATATTCCATTAACCTCTTGAGGTCTCTACCCTCCCTCCTTCATGAGCTCCAGGCCTCACTCTCTAACTTTCTCCCTCAGCCTACCTTGACTCTAATCACTCAAATGATTCACAGCTGTGATCATAGTGCTTTGAAACCTAAGGCAGGTGAAAGTTGTCCATAAAATATATCAGTTAGTCTGTGTTTGGGTGCTATCAGCCCTGTGACTGTGCCAACATAAATCTTTTGAACAACAAATTCATGGACAGAGATTGAATATCTAATTCTGTGGCTATACACCATTGCAAGAATGAAATCATGGGTAAAGACTCCAACATGTATCCAGTTCAAATTCATAGATAACAATAAGATAGCGAGACATGCAGCAGAGCTGAAAAATCATTGCTGTCTTAGCTACTAGACATGTTTCCCCTTCCTTTTCTAAGGTCTCTGGGGATACAATTTGTTGATCCTGACTATAAAGATTTGAAGTTTGGGAGAAGCTAGATGCAGCCAAGTCTAAATAGCCAGGACTCATTCCTAGCAACGCCCAGCCATTCCGCTACTTATGGGGAATGAACAGTCACAGGAGTACACAACTGAAAATTACAAGGGAAGAACAATCAGTGTACAAGATAAACAAGTTCTCAGTGCACCCTAGTGCCTGGCTTCTGAAGGTTTTCCTGTGTCTTCATCTTGCAGTAACTGAAGGGGATTTTGTGCTTTTCCTGTTTGGATGACACGGACATTTTGGACAACTTTACCCTGTGAGCCCAAAGGACAGCTTGCTTACTGTGTTTTGGATCCCTAACAAGGAAGGAGACACAGGTCTTTGGGCTCCACTGTCATCATACGACTAAAAGTGAATTCTCCTTTCCCATCTCCACTCTAGCTGCTTTTCCTCTTGATGACGATGACAAGATCGTCGGGGGCTACACCTGTGCCCCCAACTCCGTGCCCTACCAGGTGTCCCTGAACTCTGGCTACCACTTCTGCGGAGGCTCCCTCATCAATGACCAGTGGGTGGTGTCTGCAGCCCACTGCTACAAGTCGTAAGTACCAGACAACACATGGCTGAACCCACAGTCTGGTTTCTGCAAGGGTGTGGGTCCTTCCAGGGAAGGGCTGCAGGGCTCAGTTGGATGTGTGAGGTCATGTAGAGGAGACAAAGGTAATGGCAGCAGCTGAGCTGGGGATGAGAAGACACACAGAGTAGAAAGTTTTATACACTCCAACATGTTCCACAAGGAATTCAGGTCACAAAAGCAGCAAAGCAATGTGTTGTGAGAAGAACCAGTCAGGTACTCCAGCAAGGAAAATACGCCAGTATAATGAAACACCTGAGTTTTCTATGCAGGAAACAAAGTCCAACTTACGAAGGTGAATGCTAAATACGTGTGACATTTGAAACTGTTTTCCTTCTGCTCTTGCCACTGTGCAAGATGGGCTGAGAATCATTGTCTGCAACAAGAGTTCTCAGAAGGGCTGCCCAATCAGGAGGTGTGTGAATACAACTGGTGTCTGGGCATTTTGCCTTCCACTGTGTTTCATTCCATCTGAGGCAGTAAGTGAGAACTGGTGTCTTCAAATAGGACCAGGGGCTGCTATGACAGAAGGTCTCAGAGTCACACCATGACCCACAATGAATATGAAACAACAGACATTGTTTCTACCTTAGTTAATTAGCAAAGACACAGAGACATGGGGAAACCATGTTTCACTGTTTCTTGTATAGAGCCCTAGATGGAAGGGAAAGCTTCTAGACCAGATCTGTCCCCAACTGTAACCATTGACTTCATCCCTTCCCCAGTGAAATAGAACACCTCTGAAACAGAATACACCTGTGACTCACACTAGCACACCAGCACTCACCCACCAGCCATGTACTGCTCCTAGGATGAGGCCTGCTAACCCTTCTAGGCCAATGAACCCAGGGTGTCTAGGGAAATAGAGAATGGGCTCCACCTTGCTTCCTTTTCCGCACAGCCGCATCCAGGTGAGACTGGGAGAACATAACATCAACGTCCAAGAGGGAAGTGAGCAGATTGTCAGGGCCGCCAAGGCCATCCGCCACCCCGGATACAACTCAAGGAACCTGGACAATGACATCATGCTGATCAAGCTGTCCTCCCCAGTGTCCCTCAACTCCCAAGTGGCCCCTGTGGCTCTGCCCACCTCCTGTGCACCTGCTGGCACCCAGTGCCTCATCTCTGGCTGGGGCAACACCCTGAGCTTTGGTGGTGAGCACAGCCCTTCACCTGCCCACATGCATCTGTCCTCATGTCTTCCAGAACCTAGAATGTCTCTCAGTTGGAACCTATTTGATTCCAATCTGCAAATAGATTTCAAGGCCTGTTACACACAAGACTCCTTGGCATCTGAAAGACATGCAATCCCAAGGGATTTGACCACTACACTCTGGACAGAATTCATATAGAGGGGTGTTGCAATTAACTCTTGAAATAAGAATCAGAGATTGTCATTCTGGGAACACAAACCAAGGTTCCACATTGGTGCCTAATACCTTGGGGTTCTCAGTAACTCTCCACCACATTCCACTGGAGGATTGGGCGCAGGCTTGTCTGAGATTATGCCATTTCTCCTTTTTCATTTTCTTCTCATTGTGTGTCCTTCAAAGTGAACAACCCAGATGAGCTGCAGTGCCTGGATGCCCCCCTGCTGAGCCAGAGTGTGTGTGAAGCCGCCTACCCTGGGAAGGTCACCAAGAACATGGTGTGTGCTGGCTTCATCGAGGGAGGCAAGGACTCCTGCCAGGTGACTCAGTCCTTCCCCCATCACAACCACACCTGACCATGCTCAGCCCCTCCCTCTGCAATGCTGAATGGCTGCAGCACCATGTAGGGCTCCATTGACAAGTCAACAAGGCCCATTTTACTGTGTATGTTGTCCAAAATAAGAACACAGAATGGGCCACCACAAGTGAGCTATATGCTAGACTAGGACAAGTATTAAGTTCTGAGTGTGAGTTGCTCCATTAATCTTCATGTACTCATGCAACTTGTTCCTCTCCCCAGGGTGACTCTGGTGGCCCTGTGGTGTGCAATGGAGAGCTCCAGGGAATCGTCTCCTGGGGCTATGGCTGTGCCCAGAAGGACAATCCTGGAGTGTACACCAGAGTGTGCAACTACGTGGACTGGATCCAGGCCACCATCGCTGCCAACTGAAAACCCTCCAGCCCTCTGCAGTCACTATGCCAATAAATTAACCTGTCCTCACTGTCGGTGTCTGTGCCTTCTCTGTTCAATCCCTTTGCCCAGGAAAACATCCTGAATGAGTTCTGGTTGTAAGAGATGAGAGCGGGCTCTTGGTTCCCTAATTATGGTACAGTAGATGGAGGAATAGTATACAAAAATAATACTCAGGTAGAAATATCTGTTCTCTCACAAATGTGATGTGAAGAATATCTCAGTTTTATTAATTCTGTGGCTCTGTGTGCACATATTGGCTTGGTTGGTGAGTCCACAGCCTTCTCTGAATATAGTGGAAATGTCTTGGTTCCCAGGGCACATATATCCAGGGTAGCCTAAGGATTGATTTCTTTGGCTTTTACTCAATCTGTTCTGCACCTGTTCTTCAGAATGTTGCTGCCTTTTCTCTTTGCAGCCACTATCCTACTTAGACAAAATCATACCTGCCTTTTTCTCTCAATTATGTTCTCATGTGTGCAGCGATGGATATGGCCAGCCACCCCAGCCATCCTGCTCCTGAGCAATCTGCCTCACTGAATGTTGTTGCGCAATGCCAGTCTGATCAGTGCCACTGCAGAGATACGTACATGTGTTTATTTGTAATGTGTTCTCCACTCTTGAGACAGTCATTATTACAGTGATACAGATACTAAGTATAGATGAAGAGAAAATTAGTTTACACCCCAAAGACAATAGATATTAGATTGTCTCTACTTGTCTGTAAATAGGATTAGCATTTTATCTTTTCATAACATCTGATGAATTTGTCCTGAACTAAGATACTTATATATAAACATATTGTATATTGTATATATTTATATATAATTATGTTCTCTATATGTTTTTTTTATTTTCTGCCTCCTGCCAGTGGCCAACTTTACCAGTGAGTGTGTGCACACTTAGACACTCATAAATGCCATGAAAGCAATGATCTATTCTGTCCTCTGAGTTTCTCTTCCCTTACAGCTTAGAGACTTATGACTGCCACACAGTTATTTTTGTAGCTTGTTGGGTCTCTGTCCGTCCCGGGGAAGATGGATGGGGTCTGAGGAAAGGTAAGTGTGCCGCTTGCCTGTTCCCCAGCCTCCCTTAGCCCAGGAGACAATCAGGTGCAGTGGGGAGTCAAGTCAAGCAGGAACTCATTTATTACCACACAGCAAGCACTTTTTAAAGCAAAAAACGGCGTGGCATGGAAGGAGAGGGAAAGGAACCAAACAATCACTGTAGAGGTCACCCTATCATGTGCCTAAGCTTTCTATACTGTCCCTGCTGTCCCAAAGCTGTTCACGCACTGACGTCATTTCGCCTGGTTGTGGTACTGAGTCAGATTTTAACATAAACAACTCGGGCTCTGCACACTCAACTCCCTCTCAGCGCCATCTTTGCTGCCCATGTGCCCTACAGTAGCTGTCTTTGAGCTCATCACTCTGACTCAGAAAAGGAAATTTGGAGGAACACTAAAAGAGGATATCTTATAAATCCTCAGAGCTCACTGTCTTCTCTGGGAGTAGAATCAATACATCAGAAGAGCAGCTACCCTTTGCAGATGGTAAAAATACAGAGGTTAACTGTGAGCAGTCAGAGACTTATGACAGTTCAAGAAACTTCATGGAGCCAACTAGAGGGAAAAATGAATATTCCCTCACTGATTACGGGATTGTTACAGTGAAGCCAGATGGAGTAGAGACCAAAGAAAGGAGAAATTCAGAAACTCGTCATAGCACAGACCTTAGCACCAGGCCCAAGTACAGATTAGACATACAGGAGACCTGGAATCACATTGCAAGCTGGCTCTGACCAAGTTCTCTCTTCTTCACAACTGGAATTAGGGGGTACACTATTGTGGAGCCACCCCTAGAAAGTCTTTTCTGAACTGACTGCTGTAGACTCTGAGGTCATGGCATTATCCTGTGTCTAATCATCCAGCCAGGCAAAGCCACACTGAGATCAGGAAATGGCCTGGACAGCCAGGTTCAGTAGAGCCAAGACAAAAGCCCTGAGAGCTCCCTGTGCTGGGAGGCAATGCTGGGAATCTGAAAGGACAATGGTTACCTTCCATTTAGGACCACAACTGGGGAACCACTGGAAGAAGAGAAATGAGTAATTGTAAGCCATGATTTCTCCCAGAACTGTTCACACTACCAGAATTGCAGGAGGGGGACAACATCCAATACAATAAGGTGCTGTCACTTTATTTTAATGGTTTCAAGCTCACAGTATTTCTGTAGTTCAGACCCACGACCCTCTGACATTTTTGGAGGGGATACACATCCTGTCCTGAGGCACTGGCACCATCCTGAGTGTATCCATAGAGTGCACAGAGCAAACAAAACACACTCAATGTTTTCCAGTATAATTCTTAAGGTCTTCTAGGTTCTAGGAGCTGGGCAGTGGAGAATGATTACAACTGACTCTCTATGCACTCTCAACATGAAAGTACTTAACAACCCATACTCTGTCCAAGGGGCTCAGAAGAAAAGAGTTAATAGATGATCTATTTCATGTAGTTAATGAAATACCACTTCTGCCCTTAATTATTGGCTTCCTCTGGGAGGAAAGACACTGTGTTTTTTTGTGTTTTTCATTCTGACTTTTGGTCATCTTCTGCTTAAATCGTTTTTGCTTTCCTTTCATCTTTTATTTCTCCCTCTTATTGATTCTTTTTATTTCTCTTTTTCCTCCTCCTACTTTCTTTTATCTGACTATGTAGCCTAGGCTCCCTTTAAACTTGGTCTGCATCCTGACTAGGTTAGAACTCACAATGTTCTTAATTTTATCTATGATTTTATTGTTATTAAGGTGCTTACAGAGGTGCTACAATTTCATACTTCAAGTCATGCACCCATTTTTCTTTTGGACAGTGTCACCCCTTCATTTACTTACTCTAATTTCCACCTCCTGTTCTACAACACAAGTTGCACAATTGATATTCCTAATTTAATTCAGTTCTTGAACTACAGGCCTAGACTGTCTTGCCTATTCTCATTACTCTTCCTTTTTTCCCTTTTTTATTTTTGGCAGTATTGTAATTTGAGTCTGGACCTTGCACTTAGGATAAAAGCAGGACTAGTTAAGCAATCAACACTTTTACATTTTCTCCCTTTTCAGAAAGGTCTCATCCTTTTTAAATCGGGTCAGGGTTTGTCTTGTCATTGATCATTTTATCAATTTAATTTTATTTTGTTGTAAAGGTGATGTACAGAGGGGTTCAGTTACGTAAGTAACTGATGAGTACATTTCTTGTTGAACATTGTTACCCCGTCCCTTGCTTTTCTCCCACTATCTCTTCCTCCATCTCCCCCCACCCCAAAGTTGTAAAATTCATTTCCAACCTGGTGTCTTGTGAGTATTGCTGTTGCATTGTTTCACCATTTGTCCTTGCTTCACCATTTTGTTCTTCTCCTTTTCTTCCCCAAATCAGATAAATGTATATGCAAGACACAGGGTACCCAAATCAAAAACAGTGACTACAGGGGATAAACCGAAGGGAAAAAAAGAAAGAACTTCGTACAGTACATTAAAAACAACATCAACAACAACAACAAAAAAAATCCCTCTTTTTTCCCTGTCTTGGAGTTCATTGTGTTTAGCATCATTTTTTTAATTGTGAAAATACTGTATAGAGGGGTTACAATTACATGAGCAAGGTTAACATCATTTTATATCGTCATGAGTATATAGCTATTGAGCTATTATGGTTTTTTGCTAGGATTATCCTAGACACCTACTAATTATTTCCAATGAGGGAAACCACGGACACTGCATTTCTTTCGGCCTGACTTACTTCACTTCATATGATTTTTTCCAAAGTCTTTCCATTTCCTTACTCATGGGGCAGTATCATTCTGATGGAGGCATAGAGTTCCATTGTGTTTCTCGATCCATTCATCTACTGAGGGACATCTGGGTTGTTTCCGTATCTTAGCTATGGTAAATAATGCGGCAATTAACATAGAACTAGTGGCTTTAGTGTGGCCTTGTTTGTGATCATGTGGGTAAATGCTCAGGAAGTAGGATTGCTGGATCATAGGAGAGTTCTATATTTAATGCTTTCCGGAGTGGTTGAACCAGTTTGCAATTCCACATACAGTGTAGTAGTGTTGCCTTTTGGCCAGATCTTATTTATGCTTTCATCTTAGCTCTATGACAGTCATGAACCACCACACAATGCTTTATTTTTATCACTGACATTGGGATGTATGAACATTTTGCTGAGGCTCAGTTGGGTCTGCAACTCTCCAGAACTGTCTCCCAAATAACTAGGCTTATAGGAATGAGCCAATATGCCACCACTTCTTTCAATGTATAGATTTCAGTCTTCTTACACCCCTCCCCAGCTTCCATTTCCTTTATCCTCACCTTTTAAAGACTTCACTGCATAATTTTTTGCATCCCTTTTTTTTGTTCCTGTTTGTGTCTTTTAAATTTTCCTTTTCTTCTTAGTTATTATTTCTTTTTTTTTTTTTTTTTTTTTAATTTAATTTTATTTTATTTGAGAACATACTGTACAGAGGGGTTACAATTACATGGGCAGGATAATGCATACATTTCTTACCAAGCATTGCAGCCTCCTCCTTTGTTTACCCTTCACCTCCCTTCCCAGCCTCCCCCCTCCCTCCCACCCAATCATACCACCCCTCCCCCCCCCCCCCGACATTGTAAAGCTGGTTTTGACATGACATTTTGTACTTCTCATTGTTGCAACAGGTCCACCTGAATCCTTAAACGACTTGTTTGTCCCCATCTCCTCCACATGTTATACTGACATCAAATATAGTGAAAGCGGGGGTTACACTGTGGGGGAGGGACATACAAAGCAACAAAGAGATAATATTATAAATGCGTTAGAAACACATGCATGAAAGAAACAAAAACATTAAAATACATATTTGAGGTTTCGTTTTCCTAACATCACATTATTTGACTTTTTCCGCTTGACTCATACCTATACTAGATATTGCAAATAAGGGAAACCATGGGACCTATGTTTCTTTGGGCCTGGCTTACTGCACTTAATATAATTTTTTCCAAGCCTTTCCATTTCCTAACAAATGGGGAAATGTCATTCTTTCTGATGGAGGCATAGAATTCCATTGTGTATATATACCACATCTTCTTGATCCATTCATCTACTGAGGGGCATCTGGGTTGGTTCCATGTCTTAGCTATGGTAAATAATGCTGCAATAAACATAGTTGTGCTGGTAGCTTTAGTGTGGCCTTGTTTGTGATCATTTGGGTAAATGCCCAAAAGTGGGATTGCTGGGTCATTGGGGAGCTCTATGTGGAGTCTTTTGAGGAACCTCCATACTGCTTTCCAAAGTGGTTGAACAAGTTTACATTCCCACCAACAATGAAGTAAGGTTCCTTTCTGTCCACATCCCCTCCAGCATCTGTTGTTGTTAGAGTTCTTGATTTTTGCTGTTCTAACTGGAGTGAGGTGATATCTCAATGTTGTTTTGATTTGCATTTCTTTTATGGCTAGGGATGTTGAACATTTCTTCATGTGTCTATTGGCCATCCTTCTTTCTTCTTCAGAGAAGCTTCTCTTTAAGTCTTTCGCCCACTTACTTATTGGGCAGTTGTTTCTTTGAGGATTTGTTGTTGGGTGGTTTAATTTTTTGAGTTCCAAGTATATTTTAGATATGAGACCCTTGTCCGTTGTATGGCTAGTAAAGATCTTCTCCCAGTCCGTGGGCTTTCTATTGATCTTGCTAGCTATGTCATTTGCCCTGCAGAAGCTCTGCAACCTTATACAATCCCATTTGTCCAGCCTTTCTTTGATTTGTTGTGTTTCCGGGTCTTTATTCAGAAAATTTCGGCCTGTGCCAAGGAGACCCAGGGTTTCTCCTATTCCATCCTGTAATGTTTTCAGAGTGTCTGCTTTGAGTTCAAGGTCTTTGATCCATTTGGAGTTGATTCTGGTGCAGGGTGATATATAAGGATCTAGGTTTAGTTTTCTACATGTAGTTAACCAGTTTTGCCAGCACCATTTACTGAAGAGGCTGTCTGTCTTCCATTCTATTGTTTTAGCTCCCTTATCGAAGATTAGATGGCTATAGGTCTGTAGGTTCATTTCTGGGTTTTCAATTCTATTCCATTGGTCCTGAGGTCTGTTCTTATGCCAATACCAAGCTGTTTTGATTACTATGGCTTTATAGTAGAGTTTGAAATTTGGTACTGATATTCCTCCAGCAGTGTTCTTTCCGTTGAGGAGCGTTTTTGCTATTCGGGGTCTTTTATTGTTCCATATGAATTTTTGGATTGCCTCTTCTATTTCCTTGAAGAATGAGGGTGGAATTTTGATAGGTATTGCGTTGAATTTGTAGATAGCCTTGGGGAGTATTGCCATTTTCACGATGTTAATCTTTCCAATCCAGGAGCATGGGAGGTTTTGCCATTTTTTAAGTTCTGTGTTGATTTCCTTTTTCAAGATTTTAAAGTTTTCATCATAGAGGTCCTTCACTTCTTTAGTTAAGTTAATTCCTAGGTATTTTATTTTTTGTGGGGCTATTACAAATGGAGTTGCTTTCCTAATTTCAGCCACACTTTTCTCATTGTTGGCATACAGAAAAGCCATTGATTTTTGGGGGTTAATTTTATAACCTGCTACTTTGCCAAAGTTTTGAATCAGCTTGAG
Source organism: Dipodomys spectabilis (assembly GCF_019054845.1). Taxonomy (NCBI): domain Eukaryota; kingdom Metazoa; phylum Chordata; class Mammalia; order Rodentia; family Heteromyidae; genus Dipodomys; species Dipodomys spectabilis. The sequence continues at coordinate 4,277,442 of NW_024870711.1, forward strand.
TAATTTGGGAGTGGAGTCTATGGGGTTCTTTAAATACAAGATCATGTCATCTGCAAAGAGGGAGAGTTTTATTTCTTCTTTCCCTATTTGGATCCCCTTTATGTCTGCATCTTGTCTTATTGCTGTAGCTAGGCATTCTAATACTAGATTGAAGAGAAGTGGAGAGAGTGGGCATCCTTGTCTTGTTCCTGAGTTAAGAGGAAATGGCTTTAGTTTTTCACCATTGAGTATAATGCTGGCTGTAGGTTTGTCATATACAGCCTTTATTGTATTGAGGAATGTTCCATGGATTCCTAATTTTTTCAAAACCTTCATCATAAAGGGGTGTTGGATCTTGTCGAATGCTTTTTCTGCATCTATTGAGATAACCATGTGGTTCTTATTCTTGCTCCTGTTGATGTGATGAATAATATTAATTGATTTGCGCATATTGAACCAGCTTTGCATCCCTGAAATGAATCCTGTTTGATCGTGGTGTATGATTTTTTGGATGAATTGTTGAAGTCGGTTGGCCAAAATTTTGTTGAGAAGTTTTGCATCAATGTTCATCAAAGAAATGGGTCTATAGTTTTCTTTCTTTGATGAGTCCCTGCCTGGTTTTGGGATGAGGGTTATGATGGCTTCATAGAATGTGTTCGGTAGTGAGCTTTCTCTTTCAATTTCATTGAAGAGTTGGAGGAGAATTGGTGTGAGCTCTGCTTTGAAGGCCTTGTAAAATTCCGCTGTAAAACCATCTGGTCCTGGACTTTTCTTAGCTGGGAGGTCTCTTATTGCTGTTTCTATTTCAATGCTTGATATGGGCCTGTTAAGATAGTTTACCTCATCTTGGTTTAGTTTTGGCATGTCAATATTTGCTAGGAAGAGGTCCATTTCTGTCAAGTTCTCAAACTTATTAGCATAAAGTTTTGAGAAGTATTCCCTTATAATGTTCTGAATCTTGCTTGTTTCCGTGGTGATGTTTCCATTCTCATCTCTGAGTTTATTAATTTGGGTGTGTTCTCTTCTTTTTCTGATAAGATTTGCTAAGGGTCTGTCAATTTTGTTGAGTTTTTCGAAGAACCAACTCTTTGTTTTGTTGATTCTTTCTATAGTTTTTTTGGATTCTAATTCATTTAATTCTGATTTAATTTTGATTATTTCTTTCCGTCTACTGGATTGGGGTTTATCTTGCTGCTCTTTTTCAAGGAGGTTTAGATGTGTCATTAAATTGTTAGTTTCAGATCTTTCCAATTTGTTGATGTAGGAGCTCAGAGCTATAAACTTGCCTCTGAGTACTGCCTTTGCTGTGTCCCAGAGGAGCTGGTATTTTGTGTGTTCATTTTTGTTGAATAGCATGAACATTTGAATTTCCTTTCTAATCTCTTCCATGACCCACTCATGATTCAGCAGTGTGTTGTTCAGCCTCCATGTGATACCGGACTTTCTTTGGTGGCTTTTGGTGTTGAGTTCTAACTTTATTCCCTTGTGGTCAGAGAGAATGCAAGGTATAACTTCAATGTTTCTGAATTTAGACAAGTTTGCTTTGTGGCCTAAAATGTGGTCTATTTTAGAAAACGTTCCATGTGCTGCTGAGAAAAACGTGTATTCTGATGCTGCTGGGTGAAATGTTCGGTAAATGTCTGTTAAGTCTAGTTGATCTATGCAGCTGTTTAGATCTGCGGTTTCTCTGTTGAGTTTTTGCCGAGTTGATCTATCTAGTGGGGAGAGTGGTGTGTTAAAATCCCCAACGATTAATGTCTTTGGATCTATATGGGATTTGAGGGAAAGTAGTGTTTCTTTGATAAATTTGGGTGCTCCATTGTTTGGCGAATAGATATTTAGAATTGTAATATCCTCCTGAAGGAGAGATCCTTTAATTAGTATGTAGCGACCTTCTTTCTCTCTTTTCACGAATTTTAATTTGAAGTCTATTTTATCTGATATTAGGATTGCAACTCCCGCCTGTTTATGCGGTCCGTTTGCTTGGTAGATTTTGTTCCAGCCTTTAACATTGAAAATGTGTTTGTTTTTACGGGCAAGATGTGACTCCTGCAGGCAGCAGATAGAAGGGTCTTGTTTTTTAATCCAACTAGACAGTCTATGTCGCTTAATTGGAGAGTTCAGTCCGTTAACATTAAGAGATAGGACTGAGAGGTATTTGGGAGTTCCTGCCATGTTATCTACCTTCTTGGGGGCTCCGAAAACTGGGTTCTTCCTATGGTTCTTGGATTCTCAGTTTGGGTGCAGTTTCTTGGCCTTTATTGCGGTCTTGTTGGTTTTCTATGTGTAGGACATCTTTAAGAATCTTTTGTAGGGCTGGTTTGGTGGAGATGTATTGTTTCAATTTTTCTTTGCTATGGAAGGTTTTTATTTGGCCTTCAGTTATGAAGGAGAGTTTAGCTGGGTACAGTATTCTTGGTTGATAGTTGTTTGTTTTTAGGGCATGGCATACATCATTCCAGGCTCTTCTTGCTTTGATTGTCTCTGCTGAGAAATCTGAGGTGATTCTAATTGGTTTCCCTTTATAAGTGATTACCCTTTTCTCTCTGACAGCTTTAAGGATCTTTTCCTTGTTCTGAGTTGATCCTGTGTGGATTATAATGTGACGGTGGGATGTCCTATTCTGGTCTGGTCTATTTGGGGTTCTAAAGGCTTCTTGTATCTGGACAGGCCTATCTTTTTGCATGTTTGGGAAGTTCTCTGCTAGGATCCTGTTAAACAGATTTCCTAGACCATTAACTTCTGTTTCTAGGTGCTCCTCTACACCCATTATCCTTAGATTAGGCCTTCTGATGGTGTCTTCCAGGTGTTGGATAGATCTATCATATTTCTTGGACTTGTCTTGGATGGTTGTATGTTCTTTCTCTATAATATCTAGGCTGTCTTCAATCCCTGAGATTCGATCTTCTGCATGTTCTAACCTGCTGTCAAGACTCTCTACTTTGTTTTTTATCTCTTTTCCTTCTATTTGGTCAGCTTTGATGGCTTCAAGTTCTTTGTTGAAGCTCTGTTTTAGGTCTTGTATGAATTTCTTTACTTCCTTAATTTGGTGTTCAGTGTTTGTCCTCAAATCACTTAGTTGATTGGTTATGGTTTCTTTGGGCTCCCATTCCTTCTGTTGGGTTCCATTCAGCATTCCCTTTGTGGTCTCCCTGACTTCCTTCATCTCTTTGTTAATGGATTCCATGAATGCCTTTAGTGATCTTTGTGTGTTCTCTACCTGGTCTCTCAATTCCTGTATTACTCTTTGATTAGCTTCCTCCCGTTCGCGGGATTCCTGCAGATCTCTTTGAGTGTTCTCAGCCTGCTCACGCCATTCCTCCCTTTCTCTTTGAGTATTCTCAAGTTGTTCACGCAAATCCTGTATCAGTTTTTGAGTAGCTTCCTCACGCTTATGATATTCCTGTATAAACTTCTGGGATGCCTCCTCTCTCTCCCTATCACGCTCATACAGAGTCCTTTGTACGTTGTCAAACTTTTCATTTATCATGTTTGCCACCAGTGTTTGTAGAGCTGTTTGGGAACTCTCCTCTGGATTATTCATTATCTGTTCTAACCCCTGATTATCAGGATTGGGAGTTGAGATACCCGAATTTGCCATTTTTCTTGTGTTTTTCCGGCTTACTCTGCCCATTTGAGATGAAGATAGCACCAGTTTTGTGCTAGAACACTATCTTAAGGCAACCATCAACCAAAGTTTGCATTTGTACAGTCAATAGTCTACAGATACAATCTAGTTCAACAGATACATCTATTCGACATCAAACAACTATATGTTAAAGGACTTTGAACCGCAGAGAAGAATTTGGAAAACCAGAAATTATTAGGGTTAGGGAGAGATGTGGGTAAAAAATAGGAATAGATTGGTGTGGGAAGGCACAGGGAGAGTTAACTATGTCCTAATCACAATGCAGGAAATAGGTTGGGTAGGATGCAAGTAGAGAGAGAGAAAAAAGGGAAGAAAGGGAAAGGGGAATGAAAAGAGACCAGAAAAAAAATAGAGACGTAAAAATTAATGTTATTTTAGAGATTAAAAGACCATCTATTTATAGAGGGATATGAATATGTTGAGAGAAAGGGAGGGACATAGAGGAGATGAGAAAAACTTTTAAAAAATGCTTAAAATATTATATAGGTATAAAGAGGTAGTACTGTTATTAATGAATTTAAGTCTCAGAGGTTTTGAATTGAGTAATAAGTTTGTGGATTAAGTGTGTACACAATGGGGGATAGGGTCTACTGGTTAACTACGGGTTTATCTGAGGATGTGGAGGACAAGAGTTAAGTCACATAAAGGTGAACAAAGAGGAAAAGTTGGAAAGGATAGGAAAGTGAGAAGAAAAGATCAGAAGTTCAGTAGAGCTAGAAAAAAAACAAAAACAAAAAGATAATTAAGAATGAATGAAAAAGAGAAAGAAGACAAGAAAAGAAAAGAAAACACACATTCACGTATTCCTAAAATAAAAATTATAAGAGGAGAAAAAAAAATTAATGGAAAACAATTATTTTTTCAGAAGAGGCAAAAATTAAAGATTAATAAAAGTTTTAGAAAAGCAAAAAAAAAATTTTTTTATATATATATAAGGTAACAAAAAACGAAAAAAAAACAAAACAAGGAAAAGAAAAAAAGAAAAGAAGAAGAAGAAGAAAAAAAAAGTTCTTTGATTTTTTTTTTTTTTTTTTTGGGAGGGGTGGGAAGAGTCCTGTATCTCCCTTTTGTCTGTAACCAGAGTCTGGTTGGAGTCTCTGGTCAGCTTGAGGTCCTGTGGCTTGATTGGTTTCTTAAGTCAGTTTGTTGGAACAGGCAGAAAAATGCTCTGCTTTACCCAAGATTTTTAGATCCCCCTCCCAGGTTAGTTTACTGGGAGGGTGATCTGCTTTGAGAATCACAAAAGAGGGGGATGCAGTGATGAGGCTAGGTTCTGGGTAGAGTTGAGGTCTTTCAAGGAACAGTAGCTTTTCCCTGGGGCTATTTTGTGCAAAAAAAAACTCACAGCACCCAGCCTGGAGCCATTCTCAGGGTTTCTGTTTTTCAATTGATTGTGGTGGCTGCTAGAGGGAGGGGCAGCCTCTGGCTCTGGCCACCCAGCGAGGAGAGCCACTCCAATGGCTGGTGCCTGAGCTGGGCGACCCCTCCCTGGATGGAACTGAGTCTGTGAGGTCACCTCGCCGCCAAGTTCCCGTGAACTGCCAAATGACTAGCTCTATTCCAAGGCCTGAGCTGGAGCTAGCCGCTCCTCCGAGCTTTGTCGGTATCCAAGATGGAGATCACCGGTGCTGGTGGGGGGAGGGGTGGCCTTCCCTCCTCTGCTCCCAGAGGAGTGAGGAAGTGGGGCTTCTACTCACGCGGAGTCATGGATCTCGGGTCGTCTCTGGTCTGCAAAGTGCAGGATGAAGTTGTCCGCTCCTTGTCGGTTCTTGCTGGTGTTGAGTAGAATCCGCTCCACCGCTGCGTCTGGCTCCTTCGTCCCGGACTGCGTCTCAGGTATGCCTCCGCGGCGGTGGTTGCCGCTGCGACCCTGCCGCCGCAGCGGCAGCTGCTCAGATGTGTCTGCTTGGCTTCCCCTCTCTTGACTAACTCTCTGTCCTGTGATGGCACACTTGGTGTGATTCTCTGGCTTGGGACTGTTCACTGGAACTCTGAAACTGTTTTCTATGCAAGAGCTTGTTCAGATTCCAGCTTCTCCTCCGCCATCTTCCCGGAACTCCCTTAGTTATTATTTCTAAATCTACCTGGACCCTATTTTTTCCTTTTCACTTTCCCCTTTAATGTTTTCATTTTCTTTTGTCTTCCTTTTTTTCTTTATTAACTTGTATATGTATAGCTTATTTTATACAATCTTTGTCTTACAACTGTTTTATTGTGTTGGTGGTAAATGTTTTCAAGTGCTTGCTGATAGGGTTTGGTATTTGGCTATTTTATATGCTGCAATTGTTGCTACTGTTTGTTTTCTTCCTTTTGAGAAGGAAAATCAAGATCCTCCCATCACAGATCAAGTTGAGCCTTGAGCACATTTGGTGTGTGTTCTGCTACTAACCTCTTTCCCTCACCAGTCACAAGAAACTTTATGAATTGGTCCACCAAACCCTTGCCAAACATTATAGCTTAAGGAAGAGGGTAGAATAAAATTAAGTTAATGCGTCAGTTCCAGAGGTACAAATTGCAACACATATACAAAACAAATACCAAAGAGCAAGGCAACATAGTCCTCCTAAAATTTAAATTTCCACAGCAACTGATTTAAATGGATGAAATGCCAAAGAATCAAAAACAATATTTATAAAACAAAGCACTTGTCTCAAAAAGGGTATGAATGGATAGGTCAATGAAAGACCAAATATGTATAGAGAGCTGAACTACTTCAGAGAACTTTAAGCACCAAATAGAGAGTAAGAAACATATTTATGCACTGACAGGACCAAGCAAGGAGTATCATCTGGGCAGAGGGAGAGCATGAACTGAAGAGAAAGGAAGGAACTTAAAAACACACTCTGCATCATGCAGAAGTGCAACCTAACCAGACAGCTGACCTGGAATCTGAACAGTGACCATGCACTGGATCCTTGTGGGAGCTGCTGGTGAGTTCCATGCTTTGCTTTGACACTGCCTTCTCCACGACAGGACAGCATTTGCTCTCTTGGTATGGCTGGACCCATCCTACCCACAAGCTTATATTCCATTTACCTCTTGAGGACTCTGCCCTCCCTGCTTCATGAGCTCTAAGCCTTACCTCTCTAACCTTCTTCCTGAGCCATTCCCACCCCCATTGCTCACCTGACTCAGAGTGGCTTGAGAAGAACGTCAGGTAGATGTTGTCTATAAAATGTACCGGTGAGTCTGTATCTAGGTCCCACTACCTCTGTGATTGTTCCACTATAACTGTTTTTAACATCAAAATCATGGACAGAGATTGTAAATCTAATTTCCCTAGATATACACCTTTGCAATTATAAAATCATGTTGAGAGACTGCCACCTGTATGACAGTTTCAAATTCACAGACAATATTAAGATATCTAGATATGCTGTGAAGCTGAAAAATAATTGTCTTGGATAATATCAGTGCTTCCCTGCGCTCTGCCTGAGGTCTCTTGGACTACAATTTTTTGATCCTTTCTCTAAAGATTTGAATTATGGGAGAAGCTTGATGCAGCCAGGGTCTATGCAGTTAGTCACATTCTTAGAAATAAATGCCAGACCATTCTGCTACTCTCGGGGAATCACAGTAACAGGAGTAGACAACTGAAAAATACAAAGGAAGAACAATCAGTGTGTAAGATAACCAAATGCTGAGTGCATCTTCTTGCCTGGCTTCTGAAGGTGCTCCTGTGTCCTCATCTGTTCCAAAAGGGAATTACGTCTATTTGGTGTCTAAACAACCCAGGCATTTTGAACAATTGTAGTCTGACACCTAAATGGACTACTTGCTTATACTCTTTGGGAGCACTAGGAAGGAAGTAGACACAGGACTTTGGGCTCCACTCTAAGCAGGCTGCTAAATTGACTTCTTTCCTGTCTCCACTCTAGCAGCTTTTCCTCTTGATGATGATGACAAGATAGTCACTGGAGGCTACACCTGTGCAGAAAATTCCTTGCCCTACCTGTGTCCCTGAACTCTGGCTACCATTTCTGTGGTGGCTCCCTCATCAATGACCAGTAGGTAATGTCCGCAGCCCACTGCTACCACTTATAAGTAAGGGGCTCTCGTCTTCATAGTCTACAGTTTGGTCATTGGAAGGATGGAGGTTACCAGAAATAAAGACTGAGTTATAAGCTGACAGGAAAAGATACAGAGAAAAGGTATTGTTGACAGCAACTTTCTTGAAGAAGCTGTGGGGTGGACACAATACCATCAAACTCTAGGTAATTCAATAAAATGACAAGAATTCTTTCATAAGCAGGGAAGTCTACTGTATTGATGTATGCACCACTAAGAAAGGCTACCAAAGATCTTCAACAAATACAAATAGCAATGAAAATGCCACAGAGTTATCAAGAAGTATTGGATATTGATGAGTTCCAAAGATTTCTACTGGAGATGCACCTGAAAACCAATGTCATTTTCAAGATCTCTTAGCCCTGCATTAACAGTGAAAGGGATTTAGTTAGAGGCAGCAGGAATTAACAAATAAGCAGAGAAGACAATGTCTATAGAGACAATTGTCATAATGCTTTATACTCATATGGCTAGGATGCATCCCAAAATACTTGTTGCAAGTAAATCTGTATATTTATGGAGCTATAGGTATCATCTATATTCTAATATTTTCTATTATGTCTATTTGTCTAGGATTTTTGCCTGCCTCCCACTTGGTACTGTGTATTTGAAGCCATTCTCTTTCAACCCTGCCAACAATGAGTATTTTCACATGATTATTACACACCCAAAATTTTAATTCTTCATAACCATTTTTTTTTCTTCATAACCATTTCTGCATAATGTTCAGAAACACCTTGAGCTTTCCCACCTCAAAGACCATCATCAGCTCAAATGATGTAAAGTGACAAGTTTACCTAAAAGGAACTTGGGAAGTTGGGATATGAGCATGTTAGTCACAGGCTAAACATTCCTACTCCTCCATGGAGCACATGCTTCCCGTTCTCCAATCTGATCCTGATGCCTCCTTACCAAGGCAATTGATTATAAATAATTCTGTCCACATTTTACAGATGAGGAATCTAAAGCCTTGGAGTTTAAGTACCCCTCTTATTAATGTAAGTTATGTAGAACCAGAACCTCTACTTCTGAAAACCAAATTCCTCTCCAGTAGTTTTGCTACACCATGCAATCTTTTGAACCTATTCCTAGTCTGAAAAAGTAGATATTTGCAAATAAATGACACAGTAGTCTTATTATATCACATTTTAATTCATATGCCCAGAAATTAGGTATTTCTCCTCAGCCACTGCCTAGTTCTATTGGGCCCTGGTATCCTTCATCATGCTATAAGCAGATAGGGAAATCTTCAGCTGTTTTTGTCTAAAACTCACAGCTCCAGTCGTCTGTGCCATGACTTTTCTAAGCGCTATATCTCTTATAGCAGAGTCCCTCTCTCTGTCCAGACAGATACTGTATCCAGTCTCATCCCCTCCCTTGATTTACTGCATCTAGATAGTAAATAGGGTGCTTTGTGTGACCCATCAAACTCTGAAAAGTGAGATTGACTTAGAAATCTATATTGGTTGTGGTGATCAGAAATTTAGAGTACACCAACCTCATGCTTCCCCTAGTCCTGCTCCCTAACTTTAAGCAAAAGGAAACATGCAAAACAAAGGAGAAAAAAATCACAATAACAAAAAATGTCCTGTTTCTATTACTTAGTGTTCATTTCTATAAATATCATTTTATATGAGCATATTACATAGCTATTGAGCCTTTGTGATCCTCTCCTAAGAATATCCTCCTTTTGTCCCACGTGTGAATACCTAGAATCCTATATAATTTCTCATGTCCAAGTGAAATTTTTTACTTTTACCAACCAGTGTGTTTACACGTAGATTAACAGATACATTCTAGTAACAACAAGTGAGAGAAAACATGCAACCTGTGTTTCTTTAGGTGTGGCTTACTTTGCTTAATATAATTTTTCCAAGTCATTCTATTTCTTTACCAATGGCACAATGTCATTATTTCAGATGGAAGCATAGAATTCCATTGTGAGTATATTCCCCGTTTTCTTGATCCATTCAACTAGGGAGCAGCTGGGGTGATTCCATATCTTGGCTGTGGGCAACAATGCTGCAATGAGCATAGTTGTGCTGGTAGCTTTAGTGTCTTTGGATTTAAAGCCTGAAAGAAACATGCCTTTCTTATAAAGCTATACCAGCCCTTCTGCTTTCACCAGGGCTAATTGGTCATTTTCCCCCTCCCCACCAAAGCAATTCAGGGTTTGAGCTTTGGATAGTTTCTTACTTTTTCTCAGGGTTACAATTCTGATGCTTTAGAGCTGTTCTCCCTTCTCTTCCTAGATTCTCAACATTCTTCTCTTTTTCTTCTCACAATATGCTCTTTGCTTTCTTACACAGATGCCGAGGAGTCTTAGTATCCAAGAGAGATAAGGTTCTACTTTGCAGAGGCTGGGAAAATTTTCCCAAGGGAGGGACAGGACAGAAATAAACTTGGGTTCAAGGGTGAAATCCTGGTATGACCCTGCATTCCTTATCCAAGTGACCTTACAGAGGCCATTTGACCTCCAAAATTTAGTTGCTTCCTTGCTGCATCTGTAAAAAGGACACAATACTATCTCTGACCGACCATGCCAGTGAGGCTCCAATAAGGATCAGATGAGAGGAAACAACAAATCTCTATGATTGGAAACACAGTCAGTGAGAGAATCTTATCATTTCAACTTCTAGATGAATTGACTAAATTACTTCACCATAACAAGGCTCACTTGATCACCCTTGAAGTGGGCAACAACACTGATGTCCATGAAGAAAAACTGAAGAGTTATCTCTGGGTCTTGTGCAAGGCATGTTGGAGAACAAACACCACAAAATTCATTTCTGTTTTCATAACTGAAAGAAAGTGGATTGATCATGCCACTTGCTGGGAGCCAAAAACGTAAGTTAGACAAGCACTCAAAGGGATCCAGGCCTGAGAACAAACAATATTCCAAGCTGCATACAATTCCAGATGCACTTGAAGCAGCTCACAGGAACCACCTTATTCATCTGAGTATATAGTGGAGGGTTCTGCCTATGGCTGCCTTTAGTACCTACCCTGCTTGAACTGCCATGAAAAAGCTGATCTCAAGCTCTTCATGAGATCACAAAATCTGGGAAAGGTGAAACTTCAAACTCTAGATACAAAAAGACTCAAGGAGTATTTTAAATGAAGTCAGATAGGGATGGGAAGGGGAAACAAAGCACTCATTGGGCTGGGAAGGTGGCTCAGTGGTAGAGAACTTGCCTTGCATGCATGAGGCCCTAGGTTCAATTCCTCAGCACCACATAAGCAGGAAAAAAAAGCCGGAAGTGGCGCTGTGGCTCAAGTGGTAGAGCGCTAGTCTTGAGCTGAAGAGCTGAGGGACAGCGCCCAGGCCCAGAGTTCAGGCCCACAACCAGACCTCCCCCCCCAAAAAAAAAGAAAAAAGAAAAGAAAAAAATGCACTCATTACCTTGCCCATGTAATTGTAACCCCTCTATATGGGATTTTCACAATTAAAAAATATTAATAAAAATAAATAAATAAATGAAGTCAGAGCCACCTAAGCAAATCAAGAAAACCCTCTTCTTGAGAATTATTAATTATTATTTTCTATAAGAATCCTATCTTGTGCATTTACTACCAATGATAGGCAAAGTGTATCCTTATTATGTTCTATGAACACTGCACAAAAAGAAACCATGATAGAATCACATTTAGTGACATAACAGAATATCAACCCTAATTCACACACCACTGACATGCCGTGCTCTTCCCATCCTGGGTCAGCCCAGAGAAGTTTGCCTCTGCTAAGTAGACATGGGCCGCATACTTCAGATATCATGACAAATTAAGGTTCTGAAACAAGGTGCTAAGAGAACTATTACTTCAAAATTCTAGTTTGCACACTGAATCAAACGTCAAGAGAAATCCAGACATACAATCTCTTTCCCTCCTGGTAGCCTCTGGTTTGATGCCCAGCAAGCTTTAACAGGCCACCCAAAACAAATCTCCGATTGTCTTCCTGTACCCAGATGTTTATACTATTTTTCAATAAACTCCCCTAACAAGAATGAGTCTGAATCCTAGATTTTTATCTAGAAACTTCACAGGTTTAAATGTCTCATCTGTAAAAGGGAGGTAATAGTGTCGCTAGCACACACCTTTGTGAGGCTCCATCAACGATCAGAGGAGAATAAAGGAGGCACAATTTTTGATGGCTGAACCTGCAGATCTAGCCTAGAATATTCTTGAATCTGCTTGAATTATTTCTGGGTGGACCTGAGCACGTTACTTCACAATGAATAATCAACCTGATCACCCAAGAGGTAGGCTACACCACTGATGTTTGTGACAACGAAATGAAAAGAGGTAGATGTTGTCTATGCTAGGGGTGATGGGAGAGAAAAGCACCACAAAATTAGCCTCTGTTGCCGTCATTAAAACAGTTTGAAAATGCAAAGGATGAAATGGCACACAGAAATATAACTTAATGTTCTATTAAATGAACTCCAAGAAAAGAAGACAAGAGACATTCTTTACTTGCCATTGTTGCTGTTTCTGTGTTCTTTTCCTTTTTTCTTGTTTGTCAATTTGTATGTGGGAGGGCAAGGGAAGGTACATAAAAGGTGTAACAAGGATGAACAAAGACAACAGTGATACTAGACACTGGAACATTAACCGGATATCTTGTGGGTGGGGATGGAAGGGAAAGAATGAGAGAGCGATGGAAGGGGAGACATGGTTCCAAATGAATTGTACTCATTACCCGATTCATGGAGCTGTAGCCCCTCTGTGTATCAACTGTGTAATAATAATTTTTTAAATTTTTTTCAAAAATAATCCAGGGGGTCTGGGAAGGTGGCTCAGTGGTAGAGCGCTTGCCTTGCATGCTCAAGGCCCTGGGGTCGATTCCTCAGCACCACATAAGCAAAAAGAAAAAAGCTGGAAGTGGCGCTGTGGCTCAAGTGGTAGAGTGCTAGCCTTGAGCTGAAGAGCTGAAGGACAGTGCCCAGACCCAGAGTTCAGGCCCCATGACCGGACCCAAAAAAAAAAAAAAAATCCAGGGTACACTATGCTTGGGAATAAACAATGCCCTGAATTGTATAAAACTCCAAATTCAATTGGAATAGCTCACCAGAACCACCCTATCCATCTAAGTTAGAGGGAGTGGTTTCACCACAATGACTACAGTACTAGCCTGTAAGTTCATTCATACCACCTTCAATAAGCGGATGCTAGGTTCTAAGTAAAGACACATCAACCAAAAAAAGGGCTGAATTTCACCCTTTAGATATAAAAATACTCACTTCTGCTAGGTGTTGGTGGTTCACACCTGTAAACCTAACTACTCAATAGAGGGATTTAAGGCATCAAGGTTCAATGACAGCCTAACCAGCAAAAAATAAAAAACTGTGAGACTCTTATTTCCAGTTAACCATTAAAATGGCAGAAGAGGGTCTGTGGTTCAAATGGTAGCCTTGAGTTCAAGTCCCAATTCTGGCACAAAAAGGAAAAGGTAAAAGATAAGAAAGTAATTAAATAAACCATAAAACTGCTCATTTCCTTTCATGTTCCTTGTTAAATGAGGTGAGAGCATAATGGACCAATCCAAAGCTCCCTCTTCTCATAATTACTTATCATTGATCAAGGATACCCTTTGAGACATCTGTCTAGTAGAGATAGTATAGATGCTGAAACAAGCCTGTCCTTACCATGAAAATCAGTGATCTTAGTTATACTCCACAACGAGCAAATGCCACAGGATCACCTTAAACAAGATAGAGGTATCACCTCTTACCCAAGCACCACAAACTGTCATCCTCACACTCTGCCAGCTACTTGTGAAAACAGAGAAGTGTTTTTGAGCCAGTTGGGTCGGGGATCGTGGTAAGTTCAGGTTCTGACACCAGGTGTTAGGTAAAATATTAATTCAACATTACATTTTTGAACATGATGCAAATGTCAAGTGGAATCTGGATGTATAATTTACCTTCTGGTGACGTCTGGCTTGATGCCCAGCCAAACTCTAACATGCCACCTGCTGTATGTCCCACTTCACAACACATTCCATGTCTCCTGGTGGCATTCAGGAATTTCTACCATTTTACTTTAACCAATGTAGCATGAAAGAATGATTTTCTTTTTTGGTCTCAGTCTCCTGTTTTATAGAAGGAAATTTTAAAAAAAATTCTCTCTGAAAGTACTCAATGAGTGTATTTATAAACAGTTAATACTGGGGAACTCAGTGTACATGAGAAGCAGTGTTTTTGAAATATCTGTTAGACACCAAAAGTATATTCCCACATGAGCCTTTCAGGGACAGTGCATGGGTAGGGGGCTTGAGCACCTGGGCTATCTTATGAAATGGAGATCCAGCCACCAATAGACCTCTTCTTCCCGCAGTTCCATGCAAGTGTGACTGGGAGAGCCTAACATCAACGTTATTGAGAGAAACAAGCAGTTTATTGAGGTTGCCAAGATCATCCCTCACCCTGGCTTCAACCTAATGACTGCAGAGAATGACATCATGCTGATCAAGCTCTCCAAATCTACAACCCTCAACTCCCATGTAGGCACTGTGCATCTGCCATCCAGCTGAGCACCTGGTGGCACAGAGTGCCTCATCTCTGGCTAGGGCAACACCCTGAGCTTTGATGGTGAGTAGAGCTCTTTAATTTCCCAAGTCTCACCTTACCAATACTTTCCAGAACTGTAATAGTTGCCGAGTTGGATTTCCTATGCTTCCAGCATGCAAGTTGATTTCAAATGATTGCCACACACAATCCACAGAAGATAGCAGGGAGATAGTCCCAATATTTTTATCCCTACAAGCCAAAAGGGACTAATAGAGAATAATCTGTGATGATTACCAGAAAACTGAATAGTCAACCCTTCTGGGAATCAAGAACTACTCTTTCTTCCTGGATGTTGCACTTTTAGGGTTCTGTCCAATAGTAACTACTGGTATTCATTGTTCTTCCTCGTTGTTGTTTTTTATTTTTATTTGTTTATTTTATTGTTATTGTAAAGTTGATATACAGAGGCATGACAGTTATATTTGTTAGGTAATAAGTACATTTCTTTTAAAACAGTGCAACCTTTTCCCTGTTTTCCCCTACTTTTTCCTTCTGGACATGCCCCTACTCACTCCTGAGTAGTTACATAGTTCATGTTCATCATAGTATCTAGTGCATCTGTTGCTGCATTTGTTCACCCTCTGTCCCACATTTCTTCAATCCCCCTTCCTATCCCCCAAACAGATAAATTACATCCAAGAAAATAGCTACAAAAAGCCAAAACGGCCACAAAGGAGAAATAACATAAAGTACCCAAAAAACCCTCTTGTTTCCTTTTATTGGAGTTTGTTTTGATCAGCATCACCTTATAAGATCATATGCATGTAGCTCTTGAACCCTTGTGATCCTCTCCTAAGAATATCCTCCTTTGGTCTCCCTGTGTGAATATAATTCTTTGGTCATTTCCTGCCCCTGCAAGACCACTCATATCCAGATCTTCTGCAGTGCCTGGAGGCTCCCCTGTTAACACAGGCTGACTGTGAAGAAGCCTACCCTGGGAGATCACCTAGAACACTTCCTCGAGGGAGGCAAGGACTCCTGCCAGGTGAGCTGACCCCTTCTCTTACCACCCACCACGGATCACAAACAGAATCCACCGGGAACATGACTTAAAGGCCCAATTTGGTCAGGCTGGTACTGTAATGCATTGAAAAGTGAATAAGGCTCATTTGACTGCATATCATCCCCATAACAAAAGCAGAGCATGGACCACCATGAGAAAAACAGCCACACAGTAGACAAATGGGCTGTTGAGTTCAGGGTGGTTTTATGTCCTCTCAGCTCTAACTTACACAACTCTGATTTTTTCTATCGTAGGAGGACTCTGGTGGCCCTGTGATGTGCAATGAGAACTCCAGGGAATCATCTTCTGGGGACTGGGCTGTGCCTTGGAGGGATACCCTGGAATGGGTACCCGAGAGTGCAACTATATGGACTGGATCAGGGCAGCATCGCTGCCAACTGAAAACCCTCAGTCCTTCTGCAGTCACTATGCCAATAAAGTCCATCTTTCCTCACTGACTGTGCCATTCATTGAGTAAAACATCCCTAAAACTAAAGTGAGAGAAAGAAGAGACCTCTATTCCTCTTTTCTCATGGGCTGATATTAAGAAAATATCTGTTCCCCATTCCCCATTAAAAAATAATTACAGTTATTCAAGAAGGGTTGTATCCTTCAGGGGGGAAAAATTACCTCTGAAAAAAATCAAGTAAAAAGCATTCTTATACTTGATAGTTCAGTGGGTCCTGAAGTTACTAAAGACATGGCAATTCACAGATACCCTTTCCTCTATCCAGGATCAGCAGAATTAAGATTGTGAAAATGGCTACATTACCAAAAGTGAGCTTAAGAGTTAATAAAATTCCCAATAAAATTTCAATGAATTTCTATCTTAAAATTCATATGGAAGCAAAAGAAGGTCCAAATATGAAAAAAATAGTACATGATCCCAAATCATCCCTCAGAGCCATAATGAAAAGCAAATAATGGAACTGGCTCATAGACAAATGAAATAGAATAAAAGATTCTGCATAAACTCATGCAAAGTTGTGCATGTGACTAATAATATTGCACACACTGGCATGTGTTTATTGGCTATTTGTATATTGCTATGAGTTTTTTTATGCTAGATGGAAATTCTTTACAAGTATACAAGTTGCGAATACTTTTTTTCATTCTGAATGAAGCCTTATTTTCTTATTGGTGTTCTTTGAAACACAACTGTTTCTAAATTTGATGAAGTTCAATTGACCTATTTATTCTGATGTGGCTTTGCAATAAGTTTTGAAATTAAAAAAAAAAACAATCATTGTGCAAAAATTTTAAACCCTTGTGGGAGAGTTTTTAGGACTATCTGTGCGGATTATAGTGTACAGGGAAACTATAACCACCCTTGACTGATTATAGTCAATGTAAGGTGCAAACATCTTGGCTTCGAGGCAGAAGAGGTACAGGGTATTGGTTTTTTACCCCTTAGCTATCAGTTCCAACTTAGCTTTCATCTCTCCACCTAAAAAGTAATGGCTATTCATGAACCTTTGTGAAAAGGAGAACTGGTAAAAGCCAGACTCCTGAGGAACTGTGTACCTCCCTTATCATCACCTACTGTCTTGAAATTTTAGGTGCCCAGTAGTCTGACTTACCTAATGTATGGACTAAAGAGTTTTCATGACTACAAACAATACATTTCACAGTTCTGTTTCTTTCTATTGTTTGTGGATGCATGACTCTGTATAGCCAAGCTTGTTACAAAAATAACAGGACCTTCTGCAAATAACTTATACAAAACCCCAGGACGTCAGAGGGTTTGGAAGAACCCCATCCATTCTCCTGTTCCTAGATCTCACTTCCCTCCCCACCACACAGCTCTATAGGTAAGGTCTGACATGCCTCTGCTCCTCCCGCTCCAGCCACTTCCCAGGAAACAGCTGTGCTCCCCCTGTCCTCAGGAGATAAGGAAGCTTATCACCTGAAGGTCACCTGTCCACAGAGTTACCAAAAATATCACAGCTGATGCAAGACTCTGAAGTGGGTAAAGCTGCAAGTGTGTCCTGTCCGGAGGAGCGGTGACAGATCTACACACCCTCCTCTCCCGGCTGGAGGTATAAAGGCCAAAGCCCTGCACTATGGTCCGACCAGCCACCCTTACACCATGAGTGCACTCCTGATCCTGGTCCTTGTGGGAACTGCTGGTGAGTTCCGAGATTCGCCCCAGACCCTGGTCCTTTTCAGCCGGGAACACCTGGGTTTTCCCATCATTGCCTTCTCTCACCGTCTGACAGTGGACTTCCATCCCATTTTCCTTCCCAGACACTCTCTCCTCCCACCTTCCTGAGTTCCATACGAGTCTGGTTTCCCTTGAGCCCACTCTCAACACTGTCCATCCTTCATCTAACTTAGAGCTGTCTTCCTAGTGGCTTGAGAAGGGAATTCAGGGGCAAATTGTTCACGAAAACAAAAAAAAAGAATGCACCAGGCAGCCTGTATGTGGCTGCACCAGCTCTAGGCTGTCCCTAGGCTAGCTGTTTTTCAACTCAAATGAATATAAGAGGTAGAAAAATGTAATGCTGGGGGTTGGGAAGGTGGCTCAGTGGTAGAGCGCTTGCCTTGCATGCTTAAGGCCCTGGGTTCGATTCTTCAGCACCACATAAGCAAAAAGAAAAAAGCTGGAAGTGGCGCTGTGGCTCAAGTGGTAAAGCGCTAGCCTTGAGCTAAAGAGCTGAGGGACAGCGCCCAGGCCCAGAGTTCAGGCCCCACGACCGGACCCAAAAAAAAAAAATGTAATGCTGGTGGGTACACAGCCTTGGAATTAAGAAAGCGTGTACAGAGGATCCAACCTGTGTATCGGGTTATTTGTGTTTTGGTTACACGGCAATGGGTTGTCTGTATTTGGATTATTAAGATTCCTATACAGACAGCCAAAGTTTGAAATCATTTCTTTCATTGGTTAGTAGCCTGAGCCTCCCTGTACTCGTCCTAAGGTGTCTGGGAGCTGCCCTCTTATTAGTACCTGACCACAAAGATCTGCCATCTGGAAGATGCTAGGTACAGGCAGGCCTGTGTGGCCAGGACATTTTTCTAACTGTGTCCAAACATCCTGATAATCTGACACTACAACAACCAGGGGTTTCGAGGAATGAAACACAGACAAAAGCACTGAGTGCATGAGACCACCAAATTCTGAAGGCATCCCACCCTGCATTCTGAGTGTGCCCTCATGCTGCAGCCCGCCCCCCCAGAAGAACATTTCAGCCCTTCAAGGTTTCTACATGTATGCCCAGTAGACTATACACTGTGGACTATACAACTATACACTGTGAGCCCCACTGAGCATCCTTGCTGCCTGCTTGCTTATCGGCACTGTGATCCTTAGGAAATAGCTAAAGGGTTGGGGGGTTCCGCGCTCCGAGCGCCTGCTGAACTGGCTTCTCTCCTCCTATCTCCACGCAAGCTGCTGTCCCTCTTAATAACCATGACAAGATCGTGGGCGGCTACACCTGCAGGAAGAATTCTCTCCCCTACCAGGTGTCCCTGAACAATGGCCGTGCCCACTTCTGCGGGGGCTCTCTCATCCATGACCAGTGGGTGGCGTCTGCAGCCCACTGCTACAGGCCGTAAGTGCTGGGCCCTTGGCTGCAGTCTAGAGCATGGCATTTGAGAAATGTGAGTCCAGGTAAGAGAGGAGTTCTAAGAGAACGGGGCGGGGAGGGGGGGAGAGCCTGGAGAACAGGAGCAACGACAGCTCTCTTACATGAGCTGAGGCTGAAGAGGGACACAATCCCATCAACCTATAATCTGCCCCCAAACAGCCCCCAAACCCACAAGGGCTATAGGCTTGACAAGCAGGGAGGCATTCTTCTGCTATTTAAAAAACAAAAACAAAATGGGAAAGGCTCCCAGGGACCTTCAAGGAATATAAATCCCTGTGTCTCAGTTACCAAGTCCAGGGCAAAACGTGTTACGGTTTTTCTCCTGCTGATGTCCCTGCTGGATTGACAGCTGAGGAGCATCTTTGTTGTCAGCCCAGAGTGATACCAGAAGGATTTACAATCAGAAGGGGTGGGACACATGGGCTTCCGGGTCCCCCATCCTAGACTGATTCACTGGGTCTGTGGTGGGAAGGTGAATGGCTGATGAGGATCTAGGTGAGGCGGCTGATGCAGATGCTCCCACAAGCTGCTAGAACCCCTGGATTCGATCCCACAAAATGATGGGGCTTACCAGAGGTAAGAGCAAAGCCACAGAAGAGGAGAAGAATGTTGAGTGGCTTTCTTGAGTCCTCAATCCTAGAAGCAGGTCTGTTGACCAGAAAATGGAGTGGTGATCGACAAGAGCAGTCCCTCCCATCTTCCCTTCAACTCTGAGGCAGAAATAGTCCGTGGCTCACAGCGGCCCTTGCCTGCCACCCATATGCCGCTCCTGTGCTTTGCCCCTCCTGACTCACCAGAGCCAGCCTGACTACCTGGGATCCTGACACAACAGAGAGCCAGCCTCCAATGCACCTCCTCTTCCCACAGCTCCATCCAAGTGCGACTGGGAGAGCATAACATCAAAGTTATTGAGGGAGACGAGCAGTTTATTGAGGCTGCCAAGATCATCCCCCACCCTGGCTTCAACCGGAAGTCTGCCGACAATGACATCATGCTGATCAAGCTCTCCTCGCCCGCCTCCCTCAATTCCCAGGTGGCCCCTGTGGCCCTGCCCACCTCCTGTGCACCTGCTGGCACCGAGTGCCTCATCTCTGGCTGGGGCAACATCCTGAGATTGGGTGGTAAGTAGAACCCTCCGCCCTCTTTCCCACTGCTTTCCAGCACAAAGACAACAGACTTGGATTCCATTCACTTCCAGCCTTCAACTGGCTGCCACATATTGCTCTGTAGTGGGTGGCAGAGAGATGCAGTGTCCCAACGAGTTGGGCCCTAGTCTTAATCCCAGCATGTGGAGTCAGACATCATCACCCTGGGAATTAAAAGCTATTGTCTCTTCTTTGGCTTACACTTTGGGAGTCCTCTATGCTACTGCTTCCTGGTGTTCAGCAGTGGATTCTTGGTCCCACCCCAGTTTGACACATACTTCTAATCTTCAAAGTCTACAAGCCATCCCTGCTGCAGTGCCTGGATGCCCCACTGCTGAGCCAGAGTGTGTGTGAAGCCGCCTACCCTGGGAAGGTCACCAACAACATGGTCTGCGCTGGCTTCCTGGAGGGAGGCAAGGACTCCTGCCAGGTAATTTGACCCCTTTCCATACCAAGACCCCAATCTGTACCCAGACCCCACACACAAGCAGCACTTAAAGGATTTCATTTGGTCAGGCCTAGTGTTTAAGTTCATACAGTGGCTCCATTGAGAAGTGAAGAAGGCTCATAGTTGACTACATATAAGCTCCTTGTTAAGAGCAGAGGAGTCACCAGGAGAAAAACTGAATGCTGCCTGGGTGATTAGAATAGTGCCATAAGTTCCCGGTGAGCATAGCTGTGTCCTCCCCCATCTCTCCCTTCAGTAACTGGCATCTTCACCTTAGGGAGACTCTGGTGGCCCCGTGGTGTGCAACGGAGAGCTCCAGGGAATCGTCTCCTGGGGCAATGGCTGTGCCCTGAAAAACAGCCCTGGAGTGTACACCAAGGTGTGCAAATACTTAGACTGGATTCAAGATACCATCGCTGCCAACTGAAGGCCTTTGGTCCCAATAAAGTGGCTTTGTCCTCACTGCTTGTGTCTGTGCCTGCTCCATCCAGCCTCTTTGCGATGGAAAATGCGCTCCAATCTGATGTCGCCTAGAGCTCACCTGAGGACAGATGAGCACCAGATTTTATTCACACAAACCAGTGAGAATGGATTGATATGATATGGCACAATCCAAACAATAAGAGGAGGGGGAGAGAGAGAGGGAGAGAGGAAGAGACACAGAAAGAGAGAGAGAGAGAGAAAGAGAGAGAGAGAAAGGGTCGACCTTCTTCAGACAAATACCTTTTAGAAGGTTCATGTTGAAAGCATTCTGAACCTTCTTGAATTAATTGGTCCTGAAGCTGCTAATATTTGGCATGATTGGCAAGACCACAGCATCTTTTGATTATGGCAGGAAACAATTTGTACCACAGGCAGTTTTATCACATTGGATAACCATTGTTCATATATACAATCACCCATTGTTGGTATACCCAAGGCCATTAAACAAAAATGTTCTATATAGCAACAATTAATAGGCTGAGAAATCAGGAAGACAATCACAGTAGCCTTGAAGAAGTAAAAATACTTAGGTATATACTTATTCAAGAAGATAAAAGACCTCTACAATAAAAACTATAAAACCTTAAAGACATTGAAGAAGATAACAGAAGTTGGGAAGAATCTCCCATATTCACGGACTGGCAGAATGAATACCACAAAAATGACCATTCTACCCCATGTAAGCTACAGATTCAGAGCAGCACACATCAAAAATCTCAAGGTCCAAAATTGACATAGAAGCATAAAAGATCCCTGATAGCAAAAATAATTCTTAGCAAAATGAATCGGGTTTAGACATATCACAATACTGGGTTTCAAATATACCACTGAGTAACAAAAAGTATAGTACTGGCCCTAAAGCAGACATGAAGATTAAAGGAGAAGAATAAAAGGCCCAGAAATAAAGCCATACAGCTACAACTATCTAGTTTTTCACAAAGGAGCCAAAAAATATATACACACGGGAGAAAAGAAAGCTGCTTCCACAAATGGTGCTGGGCAATCTGGTTATCTACCTGCAAAAGACTGAAAGGAGACCCCTATCTTAACCCTGTTCAAAAATCGACTATAAGTGCATCAAAGACCTAAATATAAGATCTGAAACTAGTACAGTCCCACTAATGTACTCTGATAAAATTATATTGGGGTGAGGGGGTGGTTCTGGCCATTGGACTTAAAGCACCCCAGTTGCTAGACTGGCTCAATATCACTGGGCCACATCTCCAACCCTAATTTTCCTGTGGTTGTTTTTAGGTTAAGTCTTCACTCCAGCTAGAGTGTGCACCTGAGCCTTGATCCACCAACGTTTAGACTTCCTGTCATTCTCGGTGGGATTACAAGTATGGGCCCCATATCCAGCTTCCTTTTGTGGAGATAGGGTCTCAGGGTCTTTTTCTGCCTGTGCTGGCCTTCATCCATATCCTCCTATTTCAGCCTCCTATGGAGCTTTGGATGACAGTTGCATGCCACTCTGTCCAGCTATCAGTTAAAAAGGAGTCTCATGAACTTTTCTGCCTGAATTGGCCTCAAACTATGATCCTCCCATTCTCAACTTGCCCAATTGCTAGAATTGCAGGTACCCCTGGCTGCGAATTTTTAAAAATTCTCAACTAAAAAAAAAAAAATTGTGTGTACTTAAAATATGTGTCTCCCTGACACTCTTTCCTTACCCCTTGCTCCTCTCCTCCTGCCCCAACCAGGGCTCTACGCATTCTTCTTTCCCCCTCTAGTGGCCAAGCCCAGATTGCAATTACTTAGGTCAATGGAAAAATAAGGAAAAGCTGCCCCCTGCTGCTCAGGCTGGTGAATGATCTCAACCTTTTCTCTCCTACTAGTCAAAGCTCCTTGTAGGGAAAAAACAAAACAAAACAAGAAATCCTCCGTGTGCAGTCAGGCACAATGCCTGGAGGAGCAGAACTAGGGGAAAACTTCACCATCAGACTCATGAGCCCAGAGCAGTATTAGTTTGTAAGGCCCAGTTGAAATGGGAGTCCATGCTAGAAGAGTAAAAGGAAATTATTCTTAGAGAATAAATTGATACACAATTTTGTAAAAATAAAATAAGCTGTGTGATTCAATGAAGTAATGAAGTGTCCTTATTATATTCTGGATGATGAAAGCAATTGACTTTATTCAGGTTTATGAAAGAGTATTGTGAGCTCTGTCACTATTAATTTGATAGCTGACTAGAAGATTAGCTCTAGAGAGTGAGAGTTGTACATATTTCCCAGGTTTTCATTAACCTTTGGATTCTGTTTCAACTTCTCCATTTTACTGTGTCAACATGATGTAGTAAAGTTTGTCTTTAAAACCTTGAGTCCTGGGGAGGGGAAGGGAAAAAGACAACTTGTTTAATAGGGATACAAGTGGACCCACTGCAACAATAAAATGTACAAGATGCTATGTTGAAAAACAAACTTTACAACTTTGGTGGGGGGGTAGAGGGGGGAGTCATGGAGGTGGGAGGGCAGGGATGGTAACAGAAAAACAAAGGAGGAGGCAACAAAGCTTGATAAGAAATGCACTCATTACCTTGCTCATATAATTGTAATCCCTCTGTACATATTTTCACAATAAAAAACTTATTAATAAAAAATAAATAAATAAAAATAAAACATTGAGTCCTAGCTTGAAAGACAATAAAGGAAACAATATCTGAGAAAAAGAGATCCATGCTACTTAGCTATAGGCTAAACTTCAGAGTCAGCTTGCGCTGGAAAAATGAAATATCTACCAATGACTTAAGATATCTCTCCCCTTCAGGAAGGAGAAGGGAAAGCCTGTGACCTGGCCATGTATCCTTGCTTCCTAGACTATGTGTCTCCCTTCCCAGCCTCCCTAGGTATCATTTCCAACTCCTTTAGCCAACTGAGGCCAACAATGAGAAGACAGGAGGTCCTCTCTCATTCCACACCTATTCTTGAAAAGTGGCACTCTCTTAGCTATCATTCTGCCTATATCAAGAACAGTCTTCAGCTCTCAGTGGCTCTGGCCAATTCACCAGATACCTCTGGACCCCAGATGATCATCATAGAAGGCTCAGGATTGGTCAAAGGAATAGAGTGAGGGTACTAAGGGATCTTCTTCTCTTATGAAAGGCATGATCCATAAGTATTGCATAGATTAGGAGAAGAGCCAAGTAGACAGAAGGCTGCTACTTCTTGACAGAGTACCTCTCTACTGTGACGACAGCTTGGAGTAAGAAAGGTGGTGGGGGATGGGAAGAGAGCACCTCCTTCAGCAGACAGCCTTGCAAAAGCACACAGATCAAAAAGCTAAGAATATTCTAAAGACACACAGGGAGGAGAAGAGGCCCTCTTGCTTGCTCCAGCCCCGCCTCCACCTCTCACAAAAGAGAAGGTGATGTTACCTGCCCTGTCCTCCATTCCTCTCATAGGAACAGGAGCAGCAGCACCTTTCAAAGGGGAGCTGGTGGTTTCTTCCAGCCTTTGAGGGGTGGACCTGTGGGAGGGGCTGTTTTTGTACAAAGTTATAACATTGTGGGGACAGGGGGCCACGGTGATTCAATTCCATGGGAAGCCTTTACAAAAACCATTCTGCCTGTCCCAACATCCACAGAGCCTCCACTTTGCTCCTGGGTGAGCAGGCCCAGGAGCATTTGGGTCCTGGGTGCTTCAATTTCGTCCCTGGTCATGCCAGGTCAAGATCATGGACAAAGACAGGCCTAGACCAGAACTAGAGCTTCCCAGACAGAGAACCCAAGCATAAGAAGAGTGCCTCAAATGGTCTTGTAGATGAAGGATGCTGGGAGAACACTTCATTCCAACCCCAACTAACTCAGAACAAGGACAGTGGGAACGCATAGCAGAGGTGGTCAGTTCTACAGAGGACTCAGGAAAAAGCCAAGCTATCTCAGCTTTTGATGCATGTTCCAGTCCAGGATCTGGGACCTTGCTCTCTGCAGGTTTACCTCCCTTTGATCGACCCTCAGATAGGGAAAATTTGCATGGAGCATACTTCAAAACAGAGGTTGAGGTCTCACCGGATGGAACTCTGTATGCTTCACTGGTCCCATGATTCAGAGGTCAGAAACATTCTCGTCCCATTGTCTTCAAGATACCAGCTGGCGTCTTCTCTCCACACCTTGCATTGATTTTCCTCCTTGTCCCACTTCACTGTGTGAATACTGAAGTTTTCTTTGGAAAAGGCACCAAACTCACAGTTCTAGGTAAGAAACCTTCCAAGTAAATTTCCTGGCCCCTTCTCAGGTAAAAGTGGGACCCTATTGTCCATTTTGGAGTGGCTGCATTCTGATGTGCCAATTATGATTACACCTTCGGCTCAGGGACCAGGCTATCCGTAGTAGGTAAGGCCAGGGGTCTCTGGGTAAGGGGTGATGAGGCTGGATTCTGATCTGGGAAATATCACCTCCTTGGTCTCAGTTAAAAGAAAGATCGCCTCAGTCTGGAACTGAGGTCAGGCGAGATTCCCTGTGTAGGTTGAGTCAACCCCAAAGAGTCAAGAGAGTCTGGTCCAGGCAGAGGCTGTGGTGAAAGACAGGCAAGGGAGAGAAGATGGAGGTGATGTGCTATGACTGCCGCTGGTCCCTTGAGATGAGGGAAGCGGGGATGATTAATGAGCTGCGATATTCTCCATCTTCTTTCCTGGCGGAGCTTCTTTGAAAAGACTTCCCTTACTCTTGGTTTCTTAAGAATCTACACTGTCTCCCACTCCTTGCCTTGGTGTGTCCTCAGAATTTTCTGGAAGGGTGCAAGAAGTGTTGGAAGTGGACTGTGTCTTGCATAAAAGAAGTGATTCTTGAACTCCAGCCTAAATCCCAGCTGGGCTTAGCAGACAATGGGAGGTTTTGAGGTGGACCTGGGCGGCTGTGTTCTGGAAACGTCCTTCATTTTGGGGAGGGAAGCCGGCTCATTGTGGTAGGTAAGTCATGGTTGAGAATCAGAGGAAGATCTAATGTGGGTGCTTAGTTAAAATGTATTTGTTATTAAGATTGACATTTATATTCTGATGTGGGTAAGAAAAGTCTACATCCTCCAATAGTTCATGGGTCAGCTATGCCAAGCTTAGCATCCTACCAGGAGGTCCATGGGCTTAACAAGAAGCAGTCATGTTGTCTGCCTCTTATCTCCTGACGGGGCACCTGCCCTGGCCATAATCGATGGCAAGTTCTCTGGCTTTGTTGTAGTCACAGACATGCTAGTTCTCTCGTACAGAGAAGAGTTGAACCCACGAGAGAGGGTTGGGGGATCCCACAGGGACAAACTGGCTTCTGACCACATTTCAGTTGTGCAATTGCTGATCTGTCCCTTCCCCAGAGACAAACTTTTCCCAAGGAATGAGGGAGAGCTAGCAGATGGTTGTGGACAGGAAGGAGTAGAAGGCAGCAGGAGGTAGTTTTCCTGCCAGGTTTTAATGCTGTGTAAGTAATGAAAAACTGTTCTTTGGGAGTGGATCCAGGCTGACCGTCTTGGGTATGTACATGTTTTCTTTGGGTATCATATAGTGAGAAGACAGAGGAGAAAGAGGACTCCTTCAGGAGGACCAGGATGAGAGGAAAGTCGAAGTTGTAAGCTCAAAGAGGGCAGAAGGGCAGTGGAGAGGGTATCAGAGCCACTGGGTTCTGTGTGAGGCCTTTCCTTCTGGAAGGAAAGACTCCAGCAGCTAGTCTGGGGTTTGCCACCTTCCTGTTGTACTGTGTAACAATCAGGCCCAACACTTTGGAGAAGGGACTCGACTGGCTGTCCTAGGTAAGCTATAGGACCCGACGTGGGTTCCTCTTTTTCTTTTATGTGCATGCCTCTGTCCTCTTCTAAGCCACATCCTCCTGCCCACTAGCTTCTGTAAGATCCTTTGGCACTTTTCCTGGTAGGAGTCCATCAATCCAGAGCCATGCAGGCAGGCAGAGAGGTGGTTAGCTAGTTCTGGGGGAGCTAAGGCTGGTGCTCCTCTGGCTGAGGACCTCCTTGACTAGGTTTTAGCCAGGCATCCTGCAGCTGTGACTCTAATTCACCGCTCTCCTTTGGGGCCGGCACCAGGCTCACTATCATAGGTAAGAGGGTTCTGTTCTTGACTGTAGGGTGCCTATGTTTGCCTGAAATGGCCTAGAAAGGGAATGGGTAGAAGACTGGTGGTCAGAAGAGCCAAACCCTCCCCACCCAGCTCCGTATGCCCTCTCCCACCTTCTCTGGAGCTCGCCCCGTCTGCTGCTTTCTGTCTTCCTTTCAGATCTCCACGGTAAGGTTTCAAAGCCTGCTTCATCTAGATCTTCTTTTCCTTGTTCTCTGGGCCTCTCCTCACCCCTACTGTGTTAGTAAATATGTTGCTTTCCCTATCTATCCTCTTTTCCTTTGTGGTTTTTCCTTTGCAGTCTCAATCCCTTTCTGTGTGGTTCACCCTACTTTGGTGAGTAGCTCTGTCTTCTGGGCTAAAATCTCCCCAACAGCTACTTCCAGCATGGACTTCTGGTCTTGCCTGCATCTTCCTCCTCCTCGTCCTGGTCTCTATCAGTCTCTGAAAGCCTATGCTTGTCTCCTGGGTTGGCTGAAAGGACTGAGAGGCAGTGGGGACCAGGTGGGTGAGACCTAGGTGCGGGTCCTGAAGCTGACAGCCTAAGTCTCCCTGTCACAGTACCAGAGGAGCCGCAGCTGCAGTGTCAGAGGACACTGTGTTTGGTGGCTGTCAGGGACAGAGGTCTAAATAAAGGGGTAACTGAAAGCTTACACCGCCCTAGCAACAGATGGGTAATAAAGAAGCAGGAAACCCCATTTTCTCAAACCTCCAGGTCTATGTTGGAGAACAGAGTAGAGGGCTGCTCATGAGACCTTAAAGGTCATCATGCTTGGGAAGAAGTAGATAGAATGTGAGAGTGGGTTACATAGGATGGAGTCTTAGCTGGTGATACAGACAAGGCTAAAAGAATGGAATACCTAGGTCTTAGAAGGTTTCAGTGCCTGAACAGATACTGTCCTGAAGGTTGGTGGCGAGGTTCATGGAAAGCCTTTGAATTCAAAGCCTTTGGGTTCAAGGGGAGGGGGTTGAGAGCATGGTCTGTGACTGGGGCGGGGGGGGGGGGGGAATCATGCAATCCTTCTCAAATTCTCTACGATATATAAAATGGAAAAGACTACGTTACGTAAAAAGCTTTTGTAAAGGATTCGGTTTAATGTGACCCCTTTCATTCCTGTTGCTTGCTATTCCTGTGTCATAATTGATCTTTTTCCCAGCCCATGATTTTTCCATTAGAACCATTTGTTAACTTTGGGCAGAGTGGAGACATCTGGGCTCAGCATATTTATGCAACCAAAGCTTATCCCTGTGTTCAGAGCAGAGCCAGACAGAGAAGACAGTAAACCCAGGCAGAAGAGAGGATCCTTAAAAGAGGAGCTGAGGTTCCTTCTGTCCTTCTGATGAGATCGCTCTTTCCAATAATCCCAGAATTCTTTCCTTCCCATCTGTCAAGTTCGTGTGAGGGCTAGGGCTTTCCAGAGTGAAACCTTGGCCGAAACAGCCCTTGTACTGGGATGTGTTCCCGCCAGCACTCAAGTTCTCAGTACTTTTAGGAATGCAAAGTTTGCCTGCAAATTAGGATTTATTTCACGCTTACTGAACACAGAAAGAGAAAGAAAGAAAGAAAGAAAGAAAGAAAGAAAGAAAGAAAGAAAGAAAGGAAGGAAGGAAGGAAGGAAGGAAGGAAGGAAGGAAGGAAGGAAGGAAGGAAGGAAGGAAGGAAGGAAGGAAGGAGAAAGAAAGAAAGAGAGAGAGAGAAAGAGAGAGAGAAAACGATGAAAGAAGGGAGAGGGAGTGAGAAGGAGAGAGGAAGGGAGGAAGAGAGGGAGAGAGGGGGGAAGGGAGGGAGGAGGGAGAGAAAGAAGGGAGAGAGAGAAAGAAAAAGAAAAGAGAGAGAGGCTACAGTCATTGTGGGCAGGCTCCTACAGCCCCAAATCTCAGTATAGGAGTTGCTGTGGAACATCAGATAGACTGCCTGCCGGAGACACCCTGTTGCCTTAAAGCAAGTTAAACAAAGTTTTAAGCAAGTTAAAACAAAAAATAAAGATAAAGGACTTGGAGCCGGGTGTTGGTGGCTCACACCCATAATCCTAGCTACTCAGGAGGCTGAGATCTGAGGGTGGCACTTCAAAGCCAGCCTGGGCAGAAAAGTCCCTGTGAGACTCGTATCTCCAATTAACTACTCAAAAACCAGAAGTGTGCTGTGGCTAGATTGGTAGAGCACTAACCTTGAGCACAAAGCGGCTCAGGGACAGCACTCAAGCCCTGAATTCAAGCCCTACAACCAACAAACAAGAAAAGGGACTTAGATTTGAATATGATATTAAGAAATATAGTCAACATAATGGGAAACTATTTCTCTAGGCAAGGAAGACTGATTCTAATATGGGGTGTCACCCAAACAGACCTTACATATATATATCTATATATATATCTATATCTACATATAGATATATATATAGATATACATACCTCACATACAAAATAAAACAATCATTAGGAAAACATCAATTTAGTTTCTGTGATCATGATGCTGCTAAGTCTTCTGCCTCAAAAAAAAAATCTATACTGGAAAGAAAAACAGGGAGAGAATGGAGGAGAGAGTAACATTATCCAAAAAGAAATGTTCTCATTAACTGACTTATGTCACTATAACTCCTCTGTATATCACCTTTATAATAAGAAGTTAAAAAGGAAATCTACACTCAACTCCGATGGCTGCTTCTAAATCGACATGATTAGATAGCCATGAGCTGATCATGACTTGGAACAAGTGAGAAAGATTCCATAGATACATTCTTTGGATAGACAAACAAATCCCAGAGTATGATGTAATGGAAACCCAAAGGTTCAAGACCCACTGCACTTCACAGAGATGGAGAGGCTAGTGGGCAACACACACAGACCCAACCACAAGGCAAATGGGGCTACTATAAGATAGATTTGCTTGATAATAATCATCTCCAGCTCCCCCGCACTGTCTCCGCTCTCCCTCTCATGCACACACACACACACACACACACAGCCCCATACCAGGCCATCCCATCCCTCAGCTCAGCCCTGCTCTCAACCCTCTTCACTTTCCAGAGGACCTGAGCAAGGTGACCCCACCCACGGTCAACGTGTTCGAGCCATCAGAAGCAGAGATCGCCCAGAAACAAAAGGCCACCCTCGTGTGCCTGGCCACGGGCTTCTACCCCGACCACGTGGAGCTGACCTGGTGGGTGAACGGGAAGAAGGTGCACAGTGGGGTCAGCACGGACCCTCAGCCCTACCACGAGTACCCCAATGTCAGCGACTCCACCTACTGCCTGAGCAGCCGCCTGAGGGTCTCGGCCGCCTTCTGGCACAATCCTCGCAACCACTTCCGCTGCCAAGTCCAGTTCTTTGGGCTGGAGGAGGAAGATGAGTGGGCCTACGATAAGGCCAAGCCTGTCACCCAGAACATCAGTGCCGAGATGCAGGGCAGGGCAGGTGAGTGGGGCCTGGCCTACCGGATCGGAGGCTGTCAGTGCCAGAGAGAAATGGAAAGATCTAAGTAGAAAACTACAATCTAAAATATAGAGCCAGGTGCCAATGGCTCACACCTGTCATCCTAGCTACTCAGGAGGCTGAGATCTGAGGATCACACTTCAAAGCCAGCCTGGGCAGGAAAGTCCGAGAGACTCTTATCTCCGATAAGCCACCAGAAAACAGGAAATGGCACTGTGGCTCAAGTGGTAGAGCGCTTGCCTTGAGCTGAAGAGCTGAGGGACAGCACCCAGGCCCAGAGTTCAGGCCCCATGATCAATAATAATAATAATAACAATAATTAATAAATAAATAGAAAGCTTTTTTAAAACATAGACAGAAAGAGGGGAGGGACTGAAGCCCACCATGAAGGCAAGCTGGGCACCTGCAGGTAACTTTCCCCCAGAGCCCCAGCCCGGCAGCCTTGCAGTGCAAGATCCCTTTCTACATGGCCTACGCACCTCAGTAGCTGCATAGCCCTGCTCAGCCCCTCTCATTCTGACCCACTACGAGTCTCAGGGATGGTGGGCTGCGCTCTACGCGCTGTGCTCCATGCCTCTGCCTGCAGAGGATGCTGGTATGGACCTGGTAGTCTATATCCAGCTCTTCACCAATGCAATGTTCGATCTGCCTATCAAGATGAGGTCTCTCACCCACTTTTCTCCCCCTTTTTACTTCCAGATTGTGGCTTCACCTCAGGTGAGTGATCCTATTCCTTTCCGTGGAAACGAAAGCAGGTCACGGAGAACAAGGGTGGGGGAGGCCAGAACCATGTCCTCATGGGAACTCACCCGCCTGCTCTTCCTTCCTTCCCGCCATCAGTGGTATATCACCAAGGAGTCCTCTCCGCCACCGTCCTTTATGAGATCTTGCTGGGGAAAGCCGCCCTGTATGCTGTGCTGGTCAGCACCCTCGTGCTGATAGCCATGGTAAGGAGGCGGGCAGGACAAGGCAGGTTACTGAAGGTGACCTGACATCCAGTCATGTAGTAGGCCCTGTGAGGACCCGCAGTGGGCAGTGGAAAAGGAGGAATCTCTACTGCTGCATCTTAGAAGACAAGCTGTCCTCCTCACAGACTGCAATGGAAAGGCAATGCTGTGAGAATCCCAGAAGGAGAGGCTGCAGCCACTCAAAAGCCCAGTGGCTAGTGTGCGAAGTTCTACTGTCTATCCGAACAATGGGCCTGTTTTACTTCCTCAGTCTCCATCATTCCAAACTTCTCTTTTGCAGGTCAAGAGAAAGGACCTCTGAAGTCCCCTCTAGAGATGGAACCCACCGATCCGTGATGGTGTCAGTGTGGATTCACCTTTGCCTGTGCTTCTAAGGAGCTATTCCCGTCTGTCTGTGCATCCCGCATCTACTCCCTAGTGCTTGTTCATCTGTACACTTAGGGATAACATCTCCCTAACCCAGAGGAAGCCTAATGCAGCCAATAAAAATGTCGCAGTCTGGCGTGACTCTGTGTTTTGTGTCTAGATTTCTCTGCGGCTTGTCTGTCTCTAAACTCTCTGAGACTCTTTCCTCCAAATCATGAGAGAAATAAGAGATGTTCAAGGAAAATGTCCCACTCAAGTAAAATAAATCAACCAATCAACAAGTGATTGACAGGAGAGACTCATTAAATATGGAAGGCAGTGATGGGAGAAGAGGTTCTTCCCAGCACCAGAAAGGATGGAAATGCTGAGTACTGGAATGTTTTGTCCTGCCCTAGACCAAAAATGCTCTGAGGAACATAAATGTGTCTGCCTTCTGTGGTCATGCCCCCATGGCTAATAAGGAATCGATCGTTGTATGTCACCACCTTCCTTTCTGCCACCTCACTGAATGCTCCACGTCTTTGTTCACCAAGTCAGTTTTGCAGCTGAGAATGAGAGCATGCCCTTGATTTGGAAACTTATTTCCAATGGATGATGCATCTTCCAGTTTAAGTTACCACTCCATTGATAAATCTTTCTCTAGTGAGTTAGAGAGCTGTGAACGTGTCCCTCAAAACTCCTGGAAATACAGTAAAGTTTTCTAATACTGAGAATCATCCCTCTTCCAACTTCTAGAAATCCTTCAAAAGCTCTCTGATATGTCATTGTCACCATGGTAACATAGTCCCCATCCTTCAGGTGTTGTGAAGACCTGATAATGAACTCTACCGATTTAACCCACACTCTCCCTGCTGCTGTCAATCCTGAAGCCTGAGCTTATTTTATCATCAGGCCATCCGCATCTAGAGCTACTCAGTGCCTTCCCTCCCCATAGTAATCCCCACCTTGCCCTAGAGATTTGACCTCAGTGTCTGGGGATAGTGGTTCAGAGCCAACATGGGCAGTATCTGTAAGTCTCTTAACTCCAATTAACCACCAGAAAACCAGAAGTGGAGCTGTGGCTAAAAGTGGTAAAGCACTAGCCTTGATCAAAAATCTCAGGGACAGTATCCAGGCCCTGAGTTCGAGTCATACAACCAACAAAAACAACGACAGCAAAGCCTTCTCTGGCCCCTTATTACTACCCATACCTCCCACTTCTTCTCCCGAGACTAGATTAAACACATTCTGTATTTTGCCATCCTAGTGCTGAATGCAGACTTCATCCATGACACTTATCACACTTGGTTAAAAAAAAAAAAAAACTACGTTTTTTCTGATATCTGCACTTGACTAGGAGTCCTTGAAAACAAGAACACATTTCATAATAGCATCCCTGAAATAATGGAATGAAAAACTTGGTTCAGAGTACACCTCAGGTGAGTTGTTTAAGAAATCAGCCAAGAAATATATATACCCAAAGTGAACCAATTCAGCTGCAGGAATCACCATAAAGCCTTCCTGAAATAGCTATCTACTCTTCCATTTACAACATTCTCTGTTATAACACATACATGTTTCACAAGTGTGTCAAGGAAAACATATATATATATATATATATATATATATGCACCCATATAAATATATGTGATCACACATATGCATTCACTTACCCACTAACTGAACATATAGCATACTGCAATGTGTTGCTACCAATTTCCAAGAAAAAAGTATATTTATATGTATCTGAATTAATGCTCCAATTATTCATAAAGGGGCTTCAGTCATGAACAGAACGCACTGAAATATAAGGCCATGCTCTGAAACCCCAATGTGAGCTGTCCACTAAACTGCAGCCAGTCATTAGTGCTCAGTGTCTGGCTGAGGTACTCAGGGAAGAGTCTGAGGAGGTGGCAAACTCTCCAAAGGAAGAATTGATCTCAGTTGTCCACTCTAGCAGATGTTCACGCCAGCCAGAAGCACGAACAAAAACCCAAACATGGCCAGTTTCTTCTAAGGACATTTATTTAGCTTGATGCAAGTCTCAGAGAGAGGAGTAATCACAATCAAGGCTGAAAATTCAGGTCTGTATATGACTCTGAAGACAGAATCATCCGTTTACAACCTCTATGGGGCATGACACACACAGTAGGTATTCACCAGATATTTGTAGGATAAATGACTGCAGAATTTGGACTTTGCCGAGGAAATGATCATCATTTCTGTTTGTTTGTCCGTGTGTCATAAGCTGCCATCCCTATTTTGTGAGTTCCCCTGTTCACACTGCCTTTGCACTCGTAGCTCCTCCCACCTACCTCCCTATAAATGCCAGTCTGAGCAGGTGGGCTCCAGTGGGGAGCCCCAGTGACATAGAAGGTCTCCCAGGGTGATGAATGACCCAGAATGGAGCTCCCTGCCTCCTTCACCATCATCACCACCACTAATCCCAAGCCCCTCCCCACTTGAGATTTACCCCTGCAATTCTCTGCCCAGCCTCCCTCAGTCAGTCTAAACTCTGCCATCTGTGCTTCCGGCCCCTGCCCAGGGATTGGGGGAGGGAGGAGGGGGGGGGAGAGGAAATCTTTTTGTATCATAGTGTAACATTGTGGGGAGTGGGGGGGGCGCACGATGATTCAAGTGAAAGAGAAGCTTTTACAAAAAGCTCTGCCCTAGAAAACAGCCTCTTCCAGACCGGGGAATGCAGTTACATGTTGGCGAACAGTTTGTGAAGTTGGTCCCTGACCAGCCAGGCCTTAAGGTCTGGACCTGCAATACCTGTGCATCTATCTCTCTGCCCAGACAACCTTCCCAGGAATATGTGGACCAAGGCAGCAAAGTAGGATCACCGGTCCGCCCCTTTCATCAAGCTGGCCTTTGCAAGCACCACATATTAAGAACTCATCAAATCCAACCCCTTGGAGGTGAAAAAACAAATGGAACCCATTTTTCAGATGAAGAAACTGAGGTCACAACGTTACAGGTTACATAAGTAGTAAACCATGAGGCTGGCTTGTAACATTTCCTC
Source organism: Dipodomys spectabilis (assembly GCF_019054845.1). Taxonomy (NCBI): domain Eukaryota; kingdom Metazoa; phylum Chordata; class Mammalia; order Rodentia; family Heteromyidae; genus Dipodomys; species Dipodomys spectabilis. Next base: position 4,312,191 of record NW_024870711.1, read on the forward strand.
ATTCCAGACCATCCCATCCCCACCCCTAGCCCCTTCCAACTTCAAGTTCGGTGTCCCCCCTCAAAGTTGACTGTCCACTACAAATCTACCCTGTGCGCTGTCCAGATGGCTATGCTTCCTCTACGTTCTCAAGGTGGGAAGAGAGCACGCCAGGCAGGCTAGGGTGGGGGCCTCTGCTGCTAAGGGAGGTGGGGATGGAGTTGGAATTCTTGTCAGCCCCTTCCCTCTGTGGTCCTTTGCTGAGCAATTCTTCGGCCCAGGGACCCATCTCACTGTGCTAGGTAAGAAGGTCGGTAAGGCCCCTGTGAAGAGGCCGGAGGGTTAATTCAGCCTGGACGATTCTCTCTAGGGGAGGGTGGGCTAAAGGCAGGGGTTTGCACCAGGGTTCCCGGGGCTGTGTGAACACGGGACAGTTGTTCTTTGGAGATGGCACCAAGCTGTCCGTGCTGGGTAAGAAGGCGGTGAGGTGCCTGGGCCAGAGGACCGGGGCTGGGGCTGGGACGGGGGCTGGGGGCTTGGTGGGGAGCAAAGCTGGGGCTGGGATCGCTGTGGTTTTTGTCCTGGGCCTGGAGGCTGTGAACTCAGAGACTCAGTATTTTGGCCCAGGAACCCGGCTGCGGGTGCTAGGTAAGTGGGGCGCGCTGGGAACCTGGAACCAAGTTAGGGGCGCTCCGGGACACGGGGATGGCCGGGGTTTGTTTTTGTACCGTGCCCAGGGGCTGTGAGCCAAGACACTCAGTACTTCGGTGCTGGTACTCGGCTCTCGGTGCTAGGTAAGAGGGGACGATGGCGGGGTGGGGTTTGGTGCTGGGAGCAGAGCCGGTGATCACCAGGAGAGCCAGTACCTCGGGGCTCCCGGCGCTGGGTGAGCTGGGGTCTCTCGAGGCGGGGAACGGCGGCGGCGAGTGGAGCTAGGGTCGGGTTTTTGTGGGGAGCCCCGGGGCTGTGATCCACAGCCGCTCTGACTTTCGGGGCCGGCAGCCGGTTAACGGTGCTGGGTGAGTCTCGGGGGCGCACGGCCGGGCGGGGAGGGAAGGCGGCCCCCACCGCCCCCGGCTGCTCCGCAGCTGCTTCCCCGCCCTGCGCGTTCCTTCGCCTCCCGGGGTTCGCGCGGCGGGTGCGCGCTGCTCAGGTTTGCGTGAGGGGCTGTGTCTGCGTGCTCCTACGAGCAGCATTTCGGCCCGGGCACCAGGCTCACGGTCATAGGTAAGATTCCGCCTTCGCCGCCGACCTCTGAGTTTCTGGCGGAGGAGTTGGGGGGCGCGGGATGGAGCGGAGTTGGGGACCCGCGGAGAACTTGCGATGGGTGGGAGGGCGGAGGGGTCGGTCACGCAACTTGACCTTCGCTTTCTGCTTCCTGGACTGGGTGGGGTCCGTCGGAGACAGGGGCGTCCGGGGTCCGGACCCCTACAGGGGACAAAGGGGGCTCCCCCCTCGCCCTCTCCACCACTTTCTTAAGTTTGAGGTCCTTGGAGAGGCAGACATGCTTGCCCATGGCTGGGCACCGACAGACACTGACCCAAGCTCAGGAGACAAACCTCAGCCACTGGGGTGCATTCACCCCTAGATGTACCCCTGTCCTGGCTAGCTTGAAATGACTATCACTCACACTACGCATTCCAGGTGAGACAGTGCAGATCGTACAGAGTTATTCAGCACAAACGCAGGCTGAAAGGCGGGTGCTCTGCCTTTAAGTTCTCAAAGACCAGAGAGGAACTTAAACATCACCAAAGATGATCAAATCAATGTGATTTGACTGTTGTTAAATTGGATCCAATCAGACTCAGCCATACTTTAGTGTGTCCAAACTAGGTTCTTGTGGCCAGCTAGGATGGAGAGGTCTAAAAGTGTAGAGCCAGCGGGGGTTGTTCTGGTGCTAGCTTTTGGGGATTCACTGCTTTGGGGTAAGTGGATATGTGAACCTCAGTTTCTATGAGCATAGAAATGGAGAGGAAGGCCATAAGGGAGAGTTGGGTTGGGAAGAGAAACTTCATAGTATTCCCTGAGGCTAGTCCCCCCCACCCAGCAGAGCTCATACCAAGAGCAGTGTGCGGGCATGCTGACACACACACAGGCAAGCTGCTGCCACCATCACCACCACCACCACATAAACATACACCCTGCAGGGCACCGTATCTTCAGAAGCATATGACGCCAGCCTTGCCCTGGAGTTGTCTGGACAATGCTTTGGGGTTTAAATGAGGTTCTGCTTGTACTTGTTGTGCCCATGGCATAGATAAATTTAGTAGGGAATAGAACATTGGGTTCAAACATGTCGAACTTTTTTATGATAGGTACTGAGTGTTTGCTAAGAGAAGGGGGTCAGAGAGGTACACTGAACAAATGCCCCTGGAAGGCAAGGAGAGAGAGAGAGAGAGAGAAAGAAAGAGAGAGAGAGAGAGAGAGAGATGGTGCCAAGCAGTGAAGATGTACATAGAAGTGCAGTCATTACCATATCAGCGTACACTTAGCCCATAAAGACCAGGTCACATAACTAATTAGCAAAGTAGGACATGAAGAAAGGAAGATGAATGAGATAGAGGCAGGAAGCTATGAAATTTGAGAGCCCAGACCAAAATGAAAATGTAAAGGCTTCTGAAAACACAAACAAAAAAATCTCATTCAGAATTCCAAAATGGCAGCAGCAGAGCATTAAAGGAGAAGCAGGCCCTCCTAAGCCCACGGTCCCCTACAGTGAGCATGCAATTGTATGCCTGTCACATAGGCCCTGGAAGGACGTCAGACCCATAGAATACAAAGGAGCAGAATACATTTTCTCCATAGTCCCAGAGATTGTGATTAGGTTTTATTCAAAAGATATCTCTTCATTTTAACTTAACTGCTTAGAAGCAAAAATAAAAATAAACAATGAAAAATGGCTGGGAAGGTGGCTCAGTGGTAGAGCACTTGCCTTGTATGCATGAGGCTCTGGGTTCTATTCCTCAGCACCACATAAAAAGAAAAAGCCAGAAGTGGTGCTGTGGCTCAAGTGGTAGAGCGCTAGCCTTGAGCTGAAGAGCTGAGGGACAGCACCCAGGCCCAGAGTTCAAGCCCCACAACTGACCAAAAAAACGAAAACAAAAAACAAACAAAAAAAAAAATGAAGAGCAAACAACAGGCTGGAAACTCAGGCAGGGCAAAGGATAGGACAGATCACATGCCACCAAGTGTCAGAAACCTCACATTCTCACAAACTTCAGCCCAGAAGAATGTTCCCATATGAAAGCAAAAACATATCTTCTGTTTATTATGAACTAAAGAAGGCCCTCTCTTGCTGGGCACTGGTGGCTCACACCTGTAATCCTAGCTACTCAGGAGGCTGAGATCTGAGGATCACAGTTCAAAGCCAGCCTAGGCAGGAAAGTCTAAGCAGGAAAGTCTGTGAAACTCTTATCTCCAATTAACCACCAGAAAACCAGAAGTGGTGCTGTGGCTCAAGTGGTAGAGCACTCACCTTGAGCTGAAGAGTGCAAGGTCAGCGCCCAGACCCAGAATTCAAGCCCCACGATTGACAAAAAAAAAAAAAAGAAGGCCCTCTCCCAACAAATGTCTCTCTTATCCAAAATTTCTCTTTATTCTTTTACTCTCTAGCGTCAGATACAAATGACCTGACTTAGGGGGAGATATTCTTTTCTTTTCTTTTTTTTGTCAGTTGTGGGGCCTGAACTCTGGGCCTGGGTGCTGTCCCTGAGCTCTTCAGCTCAAGACTAGTGCTCTACCACTTGAGCCACAGCACCACTTCTGGCATTTTTCTGCTTATGTGGTGCTGAGGAATCGAACCCAGGGCCTCATGCATGCAAGGCAAGCGCTCTACCACTGAGCCACCTTCCCAACCCCATGAAGAGACATTTTTAATCTTTACATTATTTATCTTTGTACCCGTTTAGGAAAGTTAATGTCCTCACTTCACAATCAGCCAGAAGAAAAAAAAAATTGCAGGCATTAAAGAAACTGTCTCAAAGTCACTTGGCTGAGCAAGGTCAATGCAAATTTAGATCCTGTTATTCTGACATCTACAAATAGCTTTGTTTAACTAACAGCTACAAAACATGGTGAGATATAGACAGTCAAGCTTTGATGGAGGAAAAACTAAATAATGTCATTCAAAGGACACTGCCCAGAATGCAGCCTTAGAGGAATTGTAGAAGAATGAACACTGCCTGTCCATAGGCTGAGCACAAGCAATTATGAAACAGGGAGAATTTCAAATAGGAATGGAACAGTGAGCCCGAAGCAAATAGTGTCTATGACACATTGATTTGATTACGACTCTCTCTGAGGGGGATGGCCTTTCTCTCTTTCTCTCACTAACACACACACACACACACACACACACACACAGCCCCATACCAGGCCATCCCATCCCTCAGCTCAGCCCTGCTCTCAACCCTCTTCACTTTCCAGAGGACCTGAGCAAGGTGACCCCACCCACGGTCAATGTGTTCGAGCCATCAGAAGCAGAGATCGCCCAGAAACAAAAGGCCACCCTCGTGTGCCTGGCCACGGGCTTCTACCCCGACCACGTGGAGCTGACCTGGTGGGTGAACGGGAAGAAGGTGCACAGTGGGGTCAGCACGGACCCTCAGCCCTACCACGAGTACCCCAATGTCAGCGACTCCACCTACTGCCTGAGCAGCCGCCTGAGGGTCTCGGCCGCCTTCTGGCACAATCCTCGCAACCACTTCCGCTGCCAAGTCCAGTTCTTTGGGCTGGAGGAGGAAGATGAGTGGGCCTACGATAAGGCCAAGCCTGTCACCCAGAACATCAGTGCCGAGATGCAGGGCAGGGCAGGTGAGTGGGGCCTGGCCTACCGGATCCGAGCCTGAGCAGAACTAGCATCAGAGGGAAGCAGATAGATCCAGATGGAGGTCAAGGGTACATGGAGGAGAAGACATAGACAAGCCTCAGTGTCAGCAAAGCATGACATGGATTTCCTGGCTCTTTGAAGCTCATCAGGGCAGCTCAGACCCAATCAGTCCCCAGATGCTGTGCTAAAACGTGCATAATCAACCATACAGTGCGGTCTCTGTGTCTCCCAGTCCCATGGATGGATCTAGTGTTTTAAGTTCATAGTGACGCGGTCCCTGTACTGGACCAGCATGAGGAAGGAAGTGCCCGGGCTTTTCACTGTCTGCCATACATGATCTATGAACCTGACTTTAAAGCATTATGATTTAAGGTTTGGTGTTCCTAAGAAATGGCGTTTTCTCACCCATTCTCTCTCCATCTTTTCTTTCAGACTGTGGCATTACCTCAGGTGAGTGAGCCTCTCCTTTTCTCTCCCATGTCTATGGCTTTGACTCTTTTTCTTAAAAAAACAAAAACAAAAACAAAAAAAGCCCAGAGACACAATGGAATGGGAAACTGCCTCTCTTAGGTACCTACCTGCTCTCTCTCCCTGCCCACAGCAACCTATCAGCAAGGGGTCCTGTCGGCTACCATCTTTTATGAGATCCTCTTGGGGAAGGCCACCCTGTATGCTGTGCTGGTCAGCATCCTTGTCCTGATGGCCACGGTAAGGAGGAGGACAGCTCAGGGCAGGTGATTGGGAGGAAGGTGTGGAACATTGCTATAGGACATAGGGGATCTCACAATCGGTGCTAGCCATGTATCCTGTCATCTCAAAGAGACCAGAAAGGACCACAGACCTAGAAAAGAATCTATGGTGTCATTGTGGAATATAGCACTGGGGGATGAGAACAACCAATGAATCCTCCTCAGAACTAGACCCCGGCCTCACTTCTAGTGCTCCATGCAATCTAGGCCCTAACCATGTCCTCTGTTACTCAGGTCAAGAAGAAGAACCCCTGAGGCTAGCTGCTGTTGTTCAGCCTGAGGTCCTCTTCAACCACTCTCTGGATCCTCCTGTACCTGCCCTCTAATCTGTGTTTGTAAGAAATTCTTCTCTCTCCCCTCCTGACATGGGTGTCTGCATCCTTCCAGATTGCGTCCCATGCACTGGGCTCCCAGCTGTGAATCAGCCACAGAATAAACGATGCTGAATAAAAATGCTGAGCTTGGTTGTGCCTCCTCAAGTGAGTCTGGTCCTGCCTTCGCTCAATTCCCTTCTGGTCTGAGAAGGCACCATCTCCTCTGCCGTACAGTGACTAATCCACCTCTTCTCCACATGGCTTCCCTCTGTGCCACCTGATGGAGGTCCCCAGCCATCTAGACATCCCAGGTCCCCAGAATAGAGTTTGAAGAGCAAGGGCTGGGCTCTGGAAAACTGATACTGTAGGAGGAGCACAGGGAACCCTAACACTTGCTAACATTAAGACTAAAGGTTAGACTAGCCTAAGGTTGGTTACAATAGCCCAAGGTTACAATAGCCCTTGGATTAGTTCCAGGGTCAAGGATTAATTGCTATAGCTTTAGATCTTAGATCTGTGTCTATCCTTAACACCCTCCAGCATAATTGTTTAAGGATTTGAGCTTAAGGTTTGAGTTGCTCTATGCCTCTAGGCTGGGATCCTAGATAAGGCACTGAGTGGAGAAAAGTGATTCCTCAAGTGCAGGTTGTCTCTTGGGAGCCGGGCACGTGGGCCAGGCCCCGGGTGAGGGGAGGGTGGGGCTGAGGTGGCAGATGGGGAGAAGCTCTTCCACTGGGCTCCTCTGGCTCACAGATGGAGACCAGACCACTCCAAGGCTAGGGCACACTGGTCATGGCACTTTCATCATAGCAGAACTCTACACACTAAGGGTGGGGAGAAACGTATTCCAGAAGGAAGGCCTAGGACCGTGAGCTGGGTCGAGTCTAGTTCGTTGGGTTGTCCAAGGTGAGTCTGACAGCCCTGGCACATGCACTGTCCCATTTGATCCCTCCAAAGACCATAGAAGCAAGTATTGACCTCTCTATTTCACAGTTGTAGAAGCTATATAATTCGTAGAACAAATGCCTGTTAAAGCAATGAAGCCACTCTTTCTTCTAACGATGAAGGCAGGGATTGTTGTACAAAGCAGTGACCAGGATGGCGTGCTTGCTCCTGGAGTCACAGTGACCCTAAGTGGCTGCTTCTGACCTCTAGGGAAAGTACTACAGCAACACCTCAAGGTGCCCCCAACTCCTCAGTGTTTTTGTTTTCTAGGGATGCCTAAACCATGTGACAAATTGCCAGAGAACAAAGTGCCACTGGGTGGGTTTAGAACAAGAAAAACTGATTTCTCTTCCAACTTGGGAATCCAGAAATCCAAAGATGCCATTAAGGGTCAGGTTCTCTGACAGTGCCACAGAACCTTTCTTGCTCCTCCTTCATATGATTCCCAACACTCCTTACCTGTATCAGTATCTTCCTGCCTCCACCTTCTCTATGTCTTAGCATGTAAATCCCCCCTCCTTTCCTTTACTGACACAGGTGTCATTGTATTTAGGGCCCATTTAGACACAGTTGGAGTGGGGGACATTCTTTTTTATTTTAATTAAGTTTTTCATTGTGAAAATATTGTACAAAGAGGTTACAGTTATATGAGCAAGGTAATGAGTATATTTCTTATCAAGCATTGTTGCCTCCTCCTTTGCTTTTCCCCTACCATCCCTCTCCTCCCACCTCCTCAGCTATACCCTCCACCCCTGCCTAAACTGTAAAGTTGGTTTTTCAACATAGCATCTTGTACACCTCATTGTTGCAATGGGTCCATTTGTATCCCTACTTAAACAATTTGTTTTTTTCCCTTCCACTCCCCAAATTATACCAACATCAAATACAGTGAAAACAGGGGTTATACTGTTGGGGAGGGACATACAAAGCAACAAAAAAATCACATGGTACCTTATAACTATGTTAGAAACAATAGCAAGGAAGAAAAAAAACCACTTGTGTCCCTATCTTGGGGTTCATTCACTTAACATCATCTTATCTAACCTTTTCTGCTTGTCCCAGACATATACTAGTTATTGCAAATAAAGGAAACCATGAGACCTATGTTTCTTTGGGCCTGGCTTACTTCACTTAATATAATTTTTTCCAAGGCTTTCCATTTCCTAACAAATGGGGCAATGCCGTTCTTTCTGATGGAGGCATAGAATTCTATTGTGTATATATACCACATTTTGTAGATCCATTCATCTACTGAGAGGCATCTGGGTTGGATCCATATCTTAGTTATGGTAAATAATGCTGCAATAAACATAGTTGTGCTGGTAGCTTTAGTATGGTCTTCTTTGTGATCATCCTGGTAAATGCCAAAAAGTGGGATTGCTGGGTCATAGGGGAGCTCTATGTGGAGTCTTTGGAGGAACCTCCATACTACTTTCCAAAGTGGTTGAACAAGTTTACACTCCCACCAACAATGTAGTAGGGTTCCCTTCTGGCCACATTTGAGTGGGGGACATTCTTGATCCCATAATACCAAGTATCCAGGAAATAGAGCTGAGAGATTTCATAAACATGGCTTCCATATTCCAGGAAGGAATGACTCTTAGGGCTGAGTTGGCTTAGGGAGCTTGTGGCATGCTGATAACCCCCACTAGTTTTAAACGATGTCTAGAGTCTCAACCTGCACTAGTTGTTTTGTTGATCGTTGCTTTGTCCGTTGTTATGTGTTGGTTTGTTTCCATGATGGCTAAAATGCAGGACAGCAAAGGGGATAGACATCAGGCCCTACGCCAACATTCACAAAAGGATGCCCCCACTCTTTAGTTATATGGGAAAGGTTGTGGACATATTCCTGTAGCTCCTCTAAAGGGTGGGGGTGGGGATGGGAGGGAGAGGAGTATATGAAATAATGAGCAAATGCTTCAGAAAAAAAAATAAGGTGTTGTGTGGGACACGGAAAAGAGACTGCAACTGGAGTGTTGAAGGATAGGAGTTTTTGAGAAAATACATCTGAAGGTCTGAGCATCTGTGAAGTTAGACCAAGGGAAGAAGGCAGTTCTTCAAAAAGGAGAATTGGGTCTGTCATTTGGGGATTATCATTTTGCAGATGCCAAAATCAAAGGCATCCACTAGCAGGTAGGAGATTGTAGGAGAAGCTTGGCTTTTACCCTAGATTTGCCACCATGTCAAGATGAAGAGCAAAGGACTCTTCTTTAGAGAAACAAATGTCGGGTACAATTCACCCTCTAGGGTGAAAACTAGATTTAACAGACTTGCAGAGAGGAAGAAAAGAATAAAAACACCTGATCACCATCCAACACCCTAGGTGACACAAGAAAGATTTTCTTTCCAAGTCTTTAAAACCCATTCTTCATCTCTCCCAAACATTTCCCAATATTCAACTCATGGGCACGGGGAAAATCCTCTTTTCTACTTCTGCCTTTGCCTCTTTCTCAAGAATCTAAGTGCATCAATCTGGATCATTTCCTCTCCATTCCTCCTGAGGATAAACTAAGCAAAAATAGATTAGATATAGAGCAATGATATCTTGTTTTATGAGTTTGGATACTATTGAGAGTGAAAGACCCACTGACCAGATAGGATACTTGCATAAAAGCAATAAGCCAGGACTATCCTGGTTCTGGACACCAGGAAGGAGCTTCTGAAACAATCATTGGGTTCAGAGTTATTCCTGCAATGAGAGACACTGAATTTTCATCCTGCAATGAGAGACACTGAATTTTCATTGACTGGAACCACAGTGCACTTGTTTTAACCTTAGGGCTGACCTGAGTTTCATGTCATTTAGGAACCACGTGGGCACAATGTAGGACAAGGAGAGCAGTAAACTCTACAAGTAATACCAGTGTGGAGATACCATGCATACTGATTAAGAGGTCCACACATAGCACCTGTAGAAGAATAGCAGTCCCCATGGGGTAGCTGACCGCCTCCCTGGACTTATTTGACAATGAGGAGAAGGAAAAGGCCAACCAAATGATTATGAAATAATCATTCCTGGAGAGCACAGAAGATTCTGTGGCAGGGGATACTCAGGTCACCTTCACTTGCCTAGAAGAAAACTTTTTTTTTTTTTTTGCTGGTTCTGGGGCTTGAACTCAAGGCCTGCGTGCTCTCCCTGAGCTTCTTTGTATTCAAGGCTAGAACTCTACCATGTGAGCCACTGTGTCACTTCCAGAATTTTTTAGCTTATTGGCAATAAGAGTCTCACCAGGACTTTTCTGTCTGAGCAGGCTTTGAACCACAATCCTCAGATCTCAGCCTCTTGTTTTTCTAGGATTATAGGTATGAGCCACCAGTGCCCAGCTAAAGAAAACATTTCTTGTCACCATATTTCATTTTGTGGCAGACACATTTCTTATCAGATACAATTTCATTTAGCATCCATAAAGATCTTTCTTCACTGCTAAGTAAGGTTGGGGCATAGGGTTGCTCTAGGAGCAACTACTATCTATGGATTCTAACAGCTCCATTTCCTGCTCTGAGCCATTTACCAGTTCTGGGGGGTGGGGGAGGGTAAACCAGAGTCTGGCTCAACCTCTAACAGTGGATGTGACACATGGCTGAAAATGCCCTGTGTAGGAGGAATGTTGTAAGATGACTCTAGCTAGGCATGGGTTTAGAAGTGAGAGATTGGTGTTCAGAGTCCTGTGTGTGAGAACAAAAATGCAGCATTTTCTTTCTTGCTTTTTTTGTAATTATCTTTAAGTAGTTGTACAAAGGAGTTGCCATTTAACACAGCAGCTTACGAATATAATGCATCTTGATCAATGACATCCCTTTCAACATTCTCACCCATCCTTCCCCTACCCACCCTGTCCCTCACTCCTCTAAATTTTGTAGAATATATATTAAATTTTTGACTGCATTCCCCCTCTCTTGTCCCTTTCATTTGTCTACCCCTTTCTCCTTGACCTTTCCCCCACCCCTTTCTAATACCAGATTCCTGGTGTTTATTTTGGTGAACTTTGACTTTGCCTTTCTAAGGAATTACTCTACTGGAGTCCTCCCTTGAATCTACCATATTTCAGTAAATACATTGGTATACATTTGCATGCCACCCAACATATTGACTTATGAGTTTGTAAGCCAACTCCGGCTTCTGCATATGAGGGAAAACATGCATCCTTTGTCTCTCTGGGCCTGGCTTATTTCACTCCACATAATTGTTTCCAAGTCTTTCCATTTCTTTACAAATAGTTCAATACCATTCTTTCTCATGAATGAATAAAATTCCATTATGTATATGCATCACATTTTCTATATCAACTCAACCATTGAGGGGCATCTGGGCTGATTCCACATCTTGGCTATGGTGAATAGTGCTGCAATGAACACGATTGTGCTGATGGCTTTACTGCAACCTGGTTTGTAATCTTTTGGAGAAATGCTCAGTAGTGGAACTGCTGGGAAGCTCTATGTTCAATTTTTTTGTTGATGGGGGGGGGGGGGCTTGAACTCTGGGCCTAGGCACTGTCCCTCAGCTCTTCAGCTCAAGGCAAATGCTCTACCGCTTGAGCCACAGCATCACTTCAGTTATCTAAGTGGTTTATTGGAGATAAGAGTCTTGTGGACTTTCCTGCCGGGGCTGGCTTTGAACCACTATCCTCAGATCTCAGCCTCCTGAGTAGCTAGGATTATAGGTGTGAGCCACCAATGCCCAGCTCTATGTTTAATTTTTGAGGAACCCCCATACTGCTTTCCCAAGTGGTTGAACAAGTTTACATTCCTACCAACAGTGTCTTAGGGTTCCATTTTGGTTCCATCCTCAGTAGCATCTGTTATTGCTTGTTTTCTTGATAATGGCCATTCTAACTGGGGAGAGGTGGAATCTCAAATGTTGTTTTGACTTGTATTTCCTTTATGGCCAGAGATGTTGAGAGTTTCTTCATGAGTCTACTGGCCATTTTTACTTCTTATTCTAAGAAGACTCATAAAGAGGAATCAAGTAAAACTATCCCTGTTTGCAGATGATATGATCCTAAATTTAAAAGACTTTACACACTTCCCTCCCCGGCTACTCGAACTGATGCAAAGCTTTGGTAAAATAGCAGGATTTAAAACCAACCCACAAAAATCAGTAGCTTTCCTGTACACAAACAATGAGAAGATAGAGACTGAAATTGGGAAAGCAACTCCATTTGCGATAGTCCCCCCCCCCCAAAAAAAAACCCTCTTAGAAATGGAAACATAGGGGGTTTTGTTGTTAAAAACAAACAAACAAACAAAAACCCTAGGAGTCAACTTAACCAATGAGGACCTCTACAGTGAAAACTATAAAAACTTAAAGAAGGAAATCAAAGAAGACATAGGAAGTGGAAAGTCCTTCATGTAACTAGATTGGCAGAATTAATATGAAAATGACAATGCTTCCCAAATCTACAAATTCAATGAAAAACTCATTAAAATATCAAAATCATTTTTTCAATAAGATATAGAAAACAATCTGAAAAATTAATATAGAACCATAAAAGGCTGGGAATCACAAAAGTGATTCTTAGCAAATAGTAGTGCTGGAGGTATAACAATACCAAACTTTAAACTCAACTACAGTGCTATAATAATGAAAACAACTTGGTTTTGGCACAAAAACAGGCCTGCAGACCAATGGAACAGAATAGAAGACCCAGAAGTAAACTCATAGACCTCTAGCCATCTAATAATAAGGGAACTAAAAATATAGGATGGAATAAAGATAGCCTCTTCAACAAATGGTGCTGGCAAAACTGGATCTCCACGTGCAGAAAACTGAAATTGAACCCTAATTGATCAATTTGTACCAGCATCAATTCAAAATAGAACAAAGTACATATCAGACAATGGCCTAATATACAGAGAACTTAAAAAATTAAACCGTCAAAAAACAAACAATCCAGTAAGAAATGAACTAATGGTCCATGGTGGAAGATGATTTCTGCTCACCTAACCAGCCTCTTAAACTTGAATTGCCAGGTTGCTTCCCACTACATCTATAGAAAATAATTCCCAATGGCACATAAGGACACTCTGCTGTACATTACCACAAAGTCTGGCCAACAAACTAATAGTTCATTCCCATTGCTTTGGTAGACTCCTGTAGTTTCTAAGGTGACCTAGGTCTCCTGAAATCCCATAATCCATAACTTGGACTACCTTATTGGGCCCCAAACACTAAGTATTCCCTTAGTCTTGGATTAGCTGCTCCCCTCTCCAATCTGAAAGATTTTCTTCCTTTTACTCTGTGTATTTGTGGATCTGAAATCCTTGGGCTCCTTACCACACTATAACTCTGCCTCTCCTTAAGATTTATTGTCGGGCTGGGAAGGTGGCTCAGTGGTAGAGCGTTTGCCTTGCATGCATGAGGCCCTGGGTTCGATTCCTCAGCACCACATAAGCAAAAAGAAAAAAGCCAGAAGTGGCACCGTGGCTCAAGTGGTAGAGCGCTAGCCTTGAGCTGAAGAGCTGAGGGACAGCACCCAGGGCCAGAGTTCAGGCCCCACGACTGGACCAAAAAAAAAAAAAGATTTATTGTCATAATCTCGGTTCTTCTCTGAAACAGCTCCTTCCAACAGAGAAAATATACTGTGCTACAGCCTTCTCCAAGGCCCATTTCCATCCATACATTTTTGTCTTTTCTGTGCTTGGACTCCTAAAAAGGCTGCTAGGAGAGATGAGGCCCAGAGATTAGCAAGTACCATCTGTAGTTCAGCAAAACAAAATCAAAATTCAAATGGAATCAACCATTGCGACTTTTTTACAAAGTTTATCAATTTGCTTTGCAACTGATCTTAGCTGTGTATGTGAATATGAGTGTCTTGATGGGAAACTGTGGCCCTGGGCTACTTGTGGGCCTCATTCCCTACCATGTCCTGAGAAGACTCATTGCTGATATAAACAGTACAGGTTTAAATAGTGGCTCTAAGCCCAAGTTCTAGGCCATCCAACAGTTACAACTCAGCCCTCTTCCTCGTCACATCAAGTGAGATTTGTATCAGAATCACCAGCTTTCTGTGTAATAAAGAAGCAACATAACAGTCTTGAATCCCAACTCCATCCCCTGGGAACACTCCACCTGCCTGAGTAGGACATTAGTCACTGGTCAGCACTACGAAGAATTTCACCCTATTGATTCATGAATCTCACTGCTCTCTGACCCTTCCAAATATGGAGTTCTCATGTTTAGGCAAGAATCTACAAGTCTATGAGAGACAGAATAATCACTTTTTAAAGCATGATTCCAGAGAGTAAACAAAATACAGGCCAAAAAAGAACTCAATTGCAAAAAAATAATATGGAATTTAAAGCCAGAAAGACATGGAGAGACAGACCCTGGGTAAATAAGACTCAGCTTTATTTCCCTCAAAGGCTCTGCCACATCCACTTCTGCCATTCCATCTCCTCCATATGTACAACTTAGCAGAGTGTCAATGAATTAGCTGTTATCATAAACACAGCAAATACATACTGACCTATAGGTGGTTCCAGGTTAAATGTTTCCACGTTTCTTACTTTTTGTTCTCATAAGACATAGTTTTAAGTACTTTCTACCCTTTACAACCTAGCCTCTCTCTTCTGAGCACACTCTATTTGTTTTTATCCTTCTATCTTCCTAGAGGGGTGATATTCAGAAAGACTTCCGCACCAGGTGGGTTCTGACCTACATAGGATAAAGACTGAGCTTCTCCTTTCTATTCTCAAGATCTTATGTGTGGGCTCTCAGGTAATTGTTCAACTTTTTGTATCCATATCCCCCTCATTGACTCAGAGCTCACTTTTGACTCAAAGTTCTAGATCTTTCTCACACAGGCTACTTATAAGCCACATACTCCCCTTCCTGTGGGCATAGAGTGAGTTCTCTTTCTGTGATGGGATCGAACACAGAGTATTGCGATTCTGTCACATTTCTTCAACTTCACCTCACCAATGTACCCAGTTTCTACAGGATTATTATTATTATTGATTATATTTATCCATTCATCCTCACACCTTTACAGGCATGATCATTTTACCTTATTAATTCTTAGACAACTGTTCATAAAGTTATAGGAATGCCACAGCTCATGAAAAGTTCATGTTCCCAAAGCTTTGTCTGAAGTCTAGGAGCTGCTAAAACTCAGAGAATTCACTTCTAGTCTTCCACTGTCCCCAGCTACATGGCCCTGGACAATTCATTTTTATTCTCTGGGCTTTCCTATTCTCTTTGGTGACATGAAGGGAGAGGGGGAGATGACCCATGAGGAGTCTTCAAGCCCTGCTCCTCAGATTCAGGGAAGAGGATGGCAAGTATGGAATCTAGGCTCTCCCACCGTGGGATCACACTCCTCTGTGACAGTCTCAGAGGGCGTCTGATGGTGTAATGGGTGCTGTGGCAAGGCCCTACAGTTAACAGACACACAAGGAATTCTGACACTGGCTCCCTGGACCTCCTCCAGGGAAGAGGTCTATGACCATGAATGAGAGAGGTGAGTGAATAGTGTTAAGGAGAATGGCCTTGGATCAAAGACCAGGAAGTGAAGAGATGCAGGTCAGGGCCCTTGAGGATTAACACAGATGACTAAGGCAGAAATGAGGATGTTGCAGCCAGTGCTGACTGCCAGGCTGGTTATCTCTGAGTAACATCAGCACCAAGTAACAACAGCCAACCTGCCCTAGCTCCATCCTAGGCAGTCACAACAGGATGTGGCTTGACATTTACCAGCTCTCACATCTGGGGTGCTTGTGAAAGTCCCTCCCCCCACCCACCTCCTGAGCAGCAGTGGAACCACACTTGCCACATCCTGCCCCCTCCCCCAAGCCCTTCCTGTTCTTCTCTTTCTACCTGGGCCTCCATCCAGCACTCAGGCAGTGAGGAACTTCAGAGGGCAAAGGAGAGGATCTCTAGAGGAGAATCCACCCCCTAACGTAGCTTTCACACCTGCTAGAGGTCACGCACGCATGAGGCTGCAGCAGGTGCATTATATAGATAGTGGAGAATGTCAAACAGCTGAAGTAACTGTTATGACCCAATTGGGGTTCCTTCAGACCCACATCACTGGGGCATTTCTTCCTCTCACCGACCCTCCCCCAAACTCCCACCCACCTCCCGCTACAGCCCCCTAAAACACACACTATCCTACTATTCTTATAATGAGAGGTACAAATGAATGGCAGGAAAGGGAGCCTGGATAATTGACAGGCTGCAACCCGGTCAGTTTCTAAACGTCTCAGCTGTGGGTTCATGCTGCAGAGACTACATTTTACTAAGTTTTTTCCACATGTGGCTAAAACCTGTAAAGTCTGTTTGTTTGATATTTTCTGCCCCGTCTGGGTAAGAATGATGTGAAAGAATACAATTCAGGAGAGAATGGAAAATTAGAGGGGCCGAAAGCCCCAGTGGTTGGAGTGGAATATCAGACCAAGCTTGTATTGCAGGGCTGAGTTTACATTTATAGATGTCTCCTCATTTCTACTCAAACCAACTCTCTTGCTTGGAATCAGATACTGCAAAATCTAGTTGGAAGTGTTATCTAGAGCTAGTTAAAGAATTTTGCTAAATCTAGTGAAAAGTATTGTCTCCACCATGATGTTTGCCAGCACTTTGCTGAATATCTTAAAGGAATGAAATATCTGTATGAACTCTCTTCCATCTGCCACTAGGCTAGTTATGACTGTCAAAGGACGTTTCTCTGTTAAGAAAGATGGTGAGATTTCTCAAAGCACCAATAGGAAAGACGGATGGCCAGTATCAGAGTAAGCACAAGGCAGGTTACAACTTCCATGCGTTTCCCAACCAAGTAGATTCAATATTGTAAGAAAATAATTACTGCACAGTTTCTAACTTCAGTGTTTAAATGTATTTATTTGTGGCAAGCTGCAATCAAATCCTGTAATCTTAAGAAGAAGATCCTATCTGTTGAAAATTAGACCTTGTAATGAGACTCACACACTCCATCTCATTTAAAATAGGTAACAATCTACTCAGGCAAGTTTTATAGGTTAAAGAAATGAAATCTAGAGACTTTAAATAAACAGCCCAACTTCACAGAATCTAGTAAATTTACACTCAAAACAGTAAGGATTAAACTTGTCCAACACAGATGAGTATACCTCATTGTGCTTTTGAATCTCTATGCTGGCTCACTGAGCACAAAATAGCACTTGATCCCTCAAGTGTAGCTGAACTCTTGGCCATTATTACACTTCCAGAGTGTATTACACTCTGGATGATGTGGTGTCTCACCCTCAGATTTTTCCCCACAGCTTAAACGATATTGAAAATACCATTTAATTTCTGAATAATCCTAGATTATGGGATGTGATTTTAGTTATTTTCAAACTTCTTGTGCCCCCTTGTGGAAGATAAAGGGCATTACAGAAGAAAACCTTTTTAAGAAAAAGGACTAGGAAAAAAAAAAAAGAAAAGAAAAAGGACTAGAGAAGAATGAGGAATGCATGAAGCCGGTTGCCAAGGTAACCAAGGCATCCTTTCCAACTATTCACATTGCCCTTTTTCCTCTTCATTTCCATCCAAGTCATTTCTCCTTTCAGGGTTCTTCTGTCGCATACACAGCCCTCTTCTTTTTCCTCAGTCTAGTGTATGTCTTTGATCACCCACCATCTGTCATTCTGCTCTCTCTTTTGCTACAAGAGAAGCCAGACAGAGGAACTGGAATTTTTTCAAAGCTCAAATGTCCCAAACAGCAATCTCAAATGCATGCTTCTTACATTAACTTCTAATCTGCATAAAACTCTACTGCCCCTCCCTGGCTCAAAGGCTCTGGTCCACACCTCCACAAAATGTCTAGTGTCAGCAGAAAGGTTGATGACCCAGGAGTAATTTTAGTCACCAGGTGGCTAAATTAACCCATTAAGTAGCCTTAGTTGGCATTTTCTAGTCTATGCACCAGCCCACTTGACCTCATGTCTGACTGTAGCTGTACTGTACTTCTCTGAGCTACATACACACATACAGTGTTGACCAACAATATACTATGCTTCAAGGCCTGGTGTAAGTCAAGACCAGACACAAATGTATTGAAGACCTGATCTAGGTGATTCACGGGTTCTGCTAAATAATTCACTGCTTGCATAGATGATTTTGCAAAGAACTTCGTCAAGTTCTTGGGAGATGCTTGGCCTGACTCACACAGATTTCTGAGTCTCGCCTTGGCTAAAAGCCAGGGACCTTGTCACCAACATCTTCCACCCGTCTCTGGGTAAGGGCTCCTGGGGAGGGCCGGTGGTGAGGGTTGAGGAGTGGGTGGAGTTTTTGCACAGATGTCTGCCCCACCCAGCGCAGTGTGAGACTCCAGGCACAGAGATAGAAGCCAGAGTCACTGAGGAGCAGCTTTTCAGAACTCAGGAAGAACTGCCCATCCTTGGATCTGGAGGCTGTGAGACCGTGGGAGGCCACAGCATCTACCTGGTCAGCACTGATAGAGTAGAAGAGCTGCTGGAGGGCCCCTCCTGCGGCCTGCCGATACCAGTATAGGTTAGGATTTGATGTTCCTGTCACCTTGCACTCCAGTGTAAGGGAGCTGCCCACAGTCTGCACCCTGGCAGCCGGCCATTGCTGGATCGTCTGAGCTTGGGTACCTGTGAGAAGTATAAAGCAATGTTTAGACAGCAAGCGTCCCAACCCAGCTGCCTTCCACCCAGACAGAGCATGGCCCATCTATCACAGAGAGTTCATTAGGAGAGTCAAGGATACAAATGAATTGCTGGGAGACCAAGAGTTCAGAATCTTCCTCTGGGGCTAACCAAAGCTCAGCACTTCTGTAACTGAGTCAAAAGGCCCTATTCTATGGCAGACCCTTGCTGGCAAGTTTGCAAGCTCCACGGGGTTAGGATGAGGGTGAATATGTGAAGGAAGGCTTCTGCCAGACGGGAGAGCACCCACCTAAGGAAGCACTGAGGAGGAGAAGGGCCAGAAGAGAGCAGAGCATAGTTCAAGATGGCCTCTGGTTCAGCTGAAGACTTCCTCTTCTGCTGGAGAGACAGGGCCAGCCCCTCCCTTTTGAAGATCTGTAGCCACAGTGGGATTGGATCCCCTGGAGCTGAGGCTGGTGTTTTCTTCAAGGTGTGGAGGATCAGCTCACCCTCCCTGGGAACCTGCTGTGCTCCACTCATTATCCGATTGCTCTTCTACTGATGCCCAGATATGTAAATACTGCTAATGACTCATTATTTACCTCCAAACAAATGAGCCACTCTCTGGGTCTCCCCGGCAACATCCGGAGTCTCAGAGACCTTCAGAGACACAGCCAGACTGTTCGGATGATGAAAAGGATTTGAGTCTATCTGAAGTTGGAAACTGGAGCTAGGACAAGTCACCTAGATAGCTAGAATGAAAATAAAACAGACAGGGCCTCAAGGGATTTAGATCTTTAATGCGCTCAAAGTGGAAAAGCTCCATTCTGAGGGAAGCAGGCTGAGGTGAAAGCCAGCCTGGGGCTCACCCGGGGCTCACCAGGGGCTTTGTCATCTTGGGCAGGCAATACTTGAGCCCTGGACAGGCAGGATTAACTCACGAGCACATCAGAGTTGGACTCTGGTGTTCCAGAGGACTCCAATGGCTCAACTAGACCTCATTTTCCCTCTAAATGCAACGTACCGCAGAGGAAACGCCCTGGGACTCTGGAACCAAATGGACCTGGGTGCGGATCATAGCTCTCTGTTCAGTACTTTTCTCATATATAAAACAAGAGGGATTGTAATACCAATAAATGCATGAAAGACGTGTCTTTTCTGGTGCAATGCAGGCATTCTTATAAGTGCTACTTTAATTTTTGTAATTTATTACTTTTTTTTCTTTTACTCTAAGAAAAGCCTGAGGTCTGGGAATATGGCTTAGTGGTGGAGTGCTTGCCTAGTATGCATGAAGCCCTGGGTTCGATTCCTCAGTACCACATAAACAAAAAAAGCCAGAAATGGGGCTATGGCTCAAGCAGTAGAGCACTAGTCTTGAGCAAAAGAAGCTCAGGGACAGTGCCCAGGCCCTGAGTTCAAGCCCCAGGATGAGAAAAGAGAAAGAGGAGGAGGAGGAGGAGAAGGAAAAGAGAGAGGAAGAGGAGGAGGAAGAAGAAGAGGAGGGAGGGAGGGACTGAGGAGGAAGGCGAAGGAAGAGAAGCAGAAGGAGGAGGAGGAAGGGGAGGGAGGGAGGCAAGGAGGAGGGAGGGAGGCAGGAGGCAGGAGGAAGGAGAAGGAGAAGAGGAGGAGGAAGAAGAAGAAGAAGAAGAAGAAGAAGAAGAAGAAGAAGAAGAAGAAGAAGAAGAAGAAGAAGAAGAAGAAGAAGAAGAAGAAGAAGAAGAAGAAGAAGAAGAAGAAGAAGAAGAAGAGGAAGAGGAGGAGGAGGAAGAGGAAGAAGAAGAGGAGGAAGAAGAAGAAGAGGAGGAGGAGGGGATGGAGAGGGAGAAGGAGAGAGAGAAGGAAGAGAAGGAGGAAGAGGGGGAGGAAGGAGGAAAAGGAGGAGGATGAAGAGGGGGAGGAAGAAAAGGAAGATGAGGAAGGGATAGAGGGAGGGAGAAGGAGGAGGGGAAGGAGGGAACAAGGAGGAAGAGGGGGAGGGAGGGAGGGAGGCAGGAGGAGGAGAAGGAGAAGGAAGAAGAGGAAGAAAGAAAAAGAAGAGGAAGAGGAGGAGGAGGAGGAGAAGGAGAAGAAGAAGAAAAAGAAGAAGAGGAGGAGGAGGAGGAGGAGAAGGAGGAGGAGGAGGAGGAGGAAGATGAAGAAGCCGTCCCCAGACTACAGCAAAGACTGGAGGATTTCATGAGGGATGGGTGTGGGAACTTCAGGGACGAGGAAAGATCACAGGAAGCACTGCCAACTGAGGACTGAGGCAGAGCTGCAAGACAGCTGTAAGAACTTCACTGAAGTGATGAGACTCAGGACCCTAAGATGCCAGGCGGAAGACCAGGGAGGCCCTGGGAACCTTACGTACCTCCCTCTGCTAGTCTTTGTTCTCTGAAGCTCTCATTTGCAAAACAAATATTTAATCCGAGTTGGTTGAGGTACAGCAGTTTAAGGTAAAGACTTGGAACAGGAACTAGTCCTTTTAAAGTTTCCCCACTTGATCTGGGTCAGGTGGCAAAATGCTTTTTGTTTTGCTGCTGCTGCCATAACTCAATCCCAGGTTCACGCTGGAGTTCTTCACGTTGACACTTTCAGTTGGGTCACGTTTCATTTGTTTGCACGTCTGTTCCATGCACAAGATGCTTTCTTTAAAGGAAAAAGAAAGCCTTTCCTCAGTGTAATTAATCATCTTGTACATCACTTATTTGCACGAGAAAGCAACTGGTAAATATAGTGTGCATGCAATGAAATAAGAACATCTGAGGAGAAATAGCTAGGGGCAGCTACAGAAGGCGCCGCACTGCATAGTTGTTCAGCCTCAGTTTGAAGAAATCCATGAGTAGGACTTCGATTCCATACCTATGTGTGTCAGGATGTGAAGGAATGAGCCCAGATGATAGGCACGTGTGCAATCTGCTTTTCCCTTTTGTGCATTTCTGTTCTTTGCTCCTGGAAACTTCGGAGGCAGGGCTTGAGTGGGCATGAGATGAGAAGGCAGTAGAGTGGGGCAGTGAGAATTGTTCCTGCTCTCCACGGGATGGTGTCATGTTTTCATTTGGCTGGCAGCTTTTCCTGTTAGCATAGCCCAGGAGACCTGATAGAACGCATCCACCACGCTGTCTCTCTGTCATTACCGAGTGCAGGAAGCAATGTAACCCACCTCCTCTGGGATGTGGGAGCAGATTGGAGAGTGAAGAGACATATCAGTCAGATCAGAGTAACCAGCTGGCTCCCAGTGCCTGCGTCATTATCACAACTCTAGCTCCAAGCTCTTTCCATATGGCTGGTGCCTGAGGAAAAAAATAAAAAAGCTATCTCCTTCTCCATCCCCATCTGCAACACTGCTTACTCATTCAGTCATTCAAGCCATTCATTTAAAGCTCCGTGGCTGTGTTGTGCTTTGCTTTATGGTTTCAGATCTTCAAAGAGATTGTAACTGAAGATTCCTCAGGAGAGAGGATTCTAGACACACCTTGATCCCAGGTACGAAGTTGTCCATCAGCCTAGCTAACTGGAGGCTGGATTGACCTATACCCTTTCTCTTTCCCCATCTCCTGAGTTCATAGAGGTAGGGGCCTACCTCTCTAACACGCATCCTGCTACCATCTTGGGCTTCTTTCTCATCCAATTGTATGTTCTTATGAGTAACTACTAACAGAAGAAAACTTTATGAAACCCCATATGATAGATTTGGGGGGAAAAATGCTTGCAAAGTCTGTGTTTCTCTAGAGAAGAATTGAATTAAAAAAATCATTAGGGATAGCCGGGCGCTGGTGGCTCACACCTGTAATCCTAGCTACTCAGGAGGCTGAGATCTGAGGATCGCGGTTCAAAGCCAGCCCGGGCAGGAGAGACCGGGAGACTCCTATCTCCAATAAACCACCAGAAAACCGGAAGTGGCGCTGTAGCTCAAGTGGTAGAGCGCTTGCCTTGAGCTGAAGAGCTGAGGGACAGCGCTCAGGCCCAGAGTTCAAGCCCCACAACTGACCAGAAAAAATCATCAAGGCTAATGGGAAGAGAGCAGAACCAGCCAAAGAGATGACCCTAAAGTTCCTGCTGTGGTTTAAAAGTGCCCCCCCAAACGAATGTGTCAGAAATGTAATCACTAGTTTTCAGTTAAGAAGTCAGACCTGTAAAAGGTGATTAGTCTGTGAGAGCTTTTCCTTTAAACTTAACTTCTCTGTCTCTTTTACACTCAGACACACTCACCCACACTCACACACGTGCATTTTTACCCTTCTGCCATGTGATGACCCAGGAAGAAGTCCCTCACCAAATATCAGCCCCTCTGTTTGGTTTCTGTTCATTACAAATTACCCATTCTGGTCTTCCGTTATGGAAACACCCCCCCCACTCCCACCACCCTCCCATTCTCCCACCCTCCCACCCCCCCACCCCCCACCACACACACACACACACACAGGATATCTTTCCCTCTTCATCTGCCTACTAATCAGGAAAAGGGTAAGAGGGAGGTGCAGAAGAGAGAACCAAAAGCTCAGCGCTCTGAGGGCAAGTGAAAACAAAACAGAGCTAATTTCTAGGACGAGGAGCATGCGATCTCGGGTTCCCCATGTCACGCGGGCTAGAGTCTGCGAAGGAAAAATGTCATGCGGTGAGTGGAACAACAGCTTCTAAAGGTGCCACACTCTGTGCGGCAGAACCTGTACATATACTAGATTACATGGCAAAGGGAAGTCAAGGTCAAAAGCAGAATTGAGGTTTCTCACTGGATGGTGTTCGCGTAGGGAGAGGAGCCTGAGTTATATGTAACTAATATTGTCAAAAGGGTCCTTAAGCGTGGCAGAAGGGGGCAGAAGAGAGTCAAAGAAAGAGATCTGGCAACATGGGAGGGTACGGGAGCTGCAGACTGGCATGAACCGAGGATTGCAGGTGGTCTCTAGAAAGCAGACAAGAAAAATGGATTCTATCCTAGGGCCTCCACAAAGGTGTGCACCCTGTCCGATGTATAGATGTTATATATCTCAAGCTGGCCTTGGACTTGCAATGTTGCCCAAGCTGACCTTGAATCCATGATCTTCCAGCCTCATGCATTAGGTTCACATATGTATGCCACATGTCTAGTTCAAGAACTTAATTTTAACTCAGTAAAATCTGCAGCAGACTGCAGATATAACACAACTGTAAGATAATAAAGTATACTTCTAAATCAAAGCACTTGTGTCTGTATCCATACAGAACTCTTAAATCCAACAGTCTGGTGAAAGAGTATATAGAAGGTTGGAATGGACACCTCACCCTGGATAACAGGGATCGAAATCAGCACAGGAAAGGATGCCTAGCATTGGTAGCCACCAAGGCTCTACAGATTCACACCACAATGAAGCAATCCACAAACACTGATTGTTTTGCTTTGGTAATTGTTTTGAGGACATGGAGCACTTGAAACCCTTTCAGACTACCTGTGGAAATGGTAAATGGTACAATTCATTTTATAAAACAATTTTGTAGTTTAAAGAAAAAACATTTGATACATATTCAGACAGGATCCGAGTCCTTGGCATATAAACCAAAGGAATGAAGGTGTGAAACGTTACAAATAATTGTGACAACCTTATGTGTAATGCTCAAGAAATTGTAAATACTCCAATTGTCGTGACTATTAGTAAATGAGAAGACGAAGACATTGTGGTTTATCCATGTAATAATTTGTAACAACATGGAAAACCTTCAAAATTGTGATAAATGAAAGAACAGAGACAAGAAAGGAGTACTTTCTTTTTCCATTACATGAACTTCTAGTAAATGGAAGGAATCTACAGTAACAGTAAGAAGCATACCATTGTGAGTTCCAGTTCAGTGTGGAGGAGGAACAGAATTTTACAAAGGCACAGGGAAACTTTTAGAAGTGATAGGTAAGTTCATTATTTTAATTTTGTTGAAGATTTCTAAGGAGTCTAAATCTTACCTAATTGTATACTTTAAATATGTTTATTATATGTTAAAAGTACCTTAGTACAGTTATAATAGAAAGGATTGTCTTAAATGTAGTGTGTAAGCAATATTAAACCTCCAGGGGCTAAGGCAGTAGGGCATTCAAGCAGGAGAGGCCCATAATGAATAGTGCATGTAATTAATTAATCACAGTCAGTCAATGAGGACTAGGTTTCATGTTGAAGATTTTCCTGAGAGACAAGCAAGATTGTAAGTAGAGCTTTATAAACTCCCTCTTAAACATGCCCGTACTTTTGACAAATTTCCATTCTGGATGCCAGCTACGTTTGTCTTCTCTCTTTCCACTGCCACACCCATCTTCATAACGCTGGCCAGTTCAGCTCTTGAGAAGTGTATACAACTCATCCAAAGCCTCACAACCGATTGGCCCCACTTGGAAGCCATTGCATGAGCAGCTGTTTTCATACAAGCCTAGCCTTCCCCCATGACTCCTTCTCCCACATCCTCTCTCACCAAAAGCAACTCATAGAAGATTTCCACAGACAAAATAAATCACTGCACAGGAAGCATTCTCTCCATAGAAAACAAAAGGAGTGTGTGGGTGTTGCCAAATGAAAGAGTGTTTGTTTAGCATATGTGAGGGCCAGGGTTCAACTGCATGCAACGCAACCAAAAAAAACCAAATCGAAGGAGTAATAACACAAAAGAAAACGTTTCTAGGCACAGTGGCACAGTCCTGTAATCATAACATTCAGGTGGCTAAGGCAAAATCATTGTAGGATTGAGGACATCTTGAGCTACACAGTTAATGAAACCTTGTCTCAAAAACAAAACAAAAAATGAAAATTGTAATTAGATTTATCTCCTTTCTCTCTCACTCTCTCTCTCTCTCTCTCTCTCACACACACACACTAAAATCACAGGGATCATCTTAGGAGAGAAGAGGATAGTGTCACTTAATGTTATGACCTTGAATTTATAGTGGTCCAATCAAATGGGAAAACCTAAAAGTAAAAGATCAGATTTGTAATGAGACATCCGAACTCATGATAGCTATTTGAAAGTTATGTACCAAAAGGTAGTTACAGTATTTGCAGTGATAAGAGCTGTACAATAACAATGAAGGAAAAAAAAAAAAAACCAGCAAAGATCCCCAAACAGGAACTATTAATCATCTATGCTTTTAGGCACAAGAAGGAAAGACAGCTTTAAAGGTAAAGACTGTTGTCCTACGGACATGGAAAGGATCAGGACGATGACTGGGAAGTCACCATTGAAAAGACAAGGCAGCAGGTGTTAAAAGGATATGCCAAGATCCATCAAATTAGGAGCGAGTATAATCACCAGTTTCATTCATTAGAAGGGCTGAGAGTACTAGGTGTGGGGAGCTCGTTGTGAAGTTTAGATGCACAGAGAACACTGGAGGGGGTACAGAGCATGCTAGAGTTCAAGGCAGTCTTTTAGCTTTAAACTGAATGGCAGTCCAATTTTAAATGGAGGCCAAGAGGAGGTTATCTATGAAGATAGGGCACTTGAAGATGCTAAAGAGAGAAGAAGAAAAAAAGAAGTATGAAGAAAGTAATTCTTAGGCACCAAGAGGAAAATTTCTTCCTCTGAAATAGGAAAAGAGGAAGAACAAAATATGTGAAAGGTAGACTTGTAATGAAGAAGGTCAATAAGCTTATAGAAAAAAAAAAAAAAAAAAACGCTTAACCGAACTTCTGGGTAATAAAATGTGAACTAAGAAAAATAGATACCAAGGTTGGCAAAATTAAAAGAATCAATAATGTCTGGTGTAGATGAGTATAGGGGGAAATATTCTCATACGCAGCAGGAAAGGAAATGCCAACAGTCTTGTGGAAGGAAGTCACAATGTTCATTCAAAATGTTCAACCTGTTTTACACTACAGTCCAAAGAAGCGGTTCTGTGGGAACATATGTACATGTGAACAATTCATTTGGTGAGGATGTATGCTATAATGACAGTTTACAAATGGCAAACATAAGAAATATATAAACTCTCAGTAAACAAATGAGCAGATAGACGTTGATGACATACAGAACTGTGCTTCAATTAAAATGAATGGAATAGAGCAATATGGAGTTGCATGGAAAAATTCTCATAATATTGTTCCTTTGAGAAGATGAGTCACCATGTAATACACATGATATATCATTATTTCCATCACAAACACGTATGCAAAGCATTCAGCATTATAAGCATATTGCTCATTGCATGTAGGTGTGCATCGATTGATTTGTGTACACACACATACAATGTGCATATGCACTTTCATCCAATCAGTAGTAATTCAGCACGCATTATATAGTTTTATGTAGCTTATTTTCAGTGAGGATTATAACAATACACAAAGAACAAAGGCTAGAAAAATGCACAGCTGAGTGATCACATAGGTATGTCTGAGGAAAAGAGCAGGAAAGGAAAGCATCAACCCTCTGTTGCATTTGCAGTGCTTAGTTTTGAGTGATATAAGATCCAAGATCTCAAGCAATTACTTGGTAGATAGATTGTCCTCATAAATGAAGTCCAGAGGGGCGTAAGAGAGAAGAACATGAATCAGTAACTGAATCATCTTTGGATGTGAAAATGGGTCAGCAGAGGATGCTAAGGATTCAGCTGGAACCATAAAAGGCAAAGACTTCAAAGAATGATGAGCAGAGAAAGGAGAGTAGAGGTGACCAGAAGTGCCGTCAGTCCACCATTTCCTACATTGTTTTTGGAGACCATCTAATAGCAAAGTAAAAGGCACAGTAACCAAAAGAGAGGACATCTTTTAAATAGGGCAAAGAAAAGGAAAAAAAAACAGAGAGGAAGAGAAAACAGAATGTGCAACAGAACAGATGCTAACTGAATGATCTGAAAGACCCTAAGGATGAGACTGTGGGCCAGGACCGGAAGGCCAATAACAAATAGCAGTCACAACAGATTGGGTGAAGAGCTGGCCTGTGAGCTCTGGTGGGGTTAATTGGGATAATGGAGACATTTGAGCAGGCAGCAAAAAAGAGGAGCCATTCAGGGGAATGTCAGGGTGAGAACTGGGGTGTCCGGTTGCCATAACTGCCAGACTATGGTATGTTGAAGCAGGAAAATCAAGTTCAGGAGGCGAGAGGCTAGTGTACACACACACACATGCACACACACACATGCACACACACACACACACTTTCTCTCCTATACACACCCTGAGATTCAAATGTAAGACACTTAAATGAGTCATGTCAAGAGCGTCAATTACTTGACCTGTCAGGTATGTTTGTTGTCTGTGTTAGTAAGAGCAGTTAAAGATGTGAGAAAGCCTCCCTTGTCTATTGCCATTAAAAATTCTGCTGTCTTCTGTTCAGACTTATGTGCTCAATTTGAATGGAATTGTCTCTTACTAAATGGAGTTGTGGTAGAGCAAATTTAAGAAGTTTTAGAAAAGTAGAGAGTGAATATTTATGGAAAAGAAAACAATTCCATATACAAATTGTTCCTAAATGACAAATTCTTCAAAGTAAATTTGTGTTCTATAAAGGCCTAAGAAATGCTTTTGATTTTCTAATCCATAACATCTAACGAGTACTTGCTATATTCAGGTGCAATCCAGTTGTTTTCATGCCTTTCCAACCTTAAAATTCTTTGATACGCATATCTGGAAGTTGGTATCTGTCCCATTTTGCAAATGAGGGCATGGAGCCTTGGAGAGACTGGATTACTTGCCCACAGGACTGGCAACATTTGGGGCTAATCTAATGCCAATGGGTTATTAAGCTCAAGTGTTTAATCTAAGCCATGGACTTTTTTCTCACCGCAGCGTGAGAGCAGCAGGAATTCCCTGTGCTACTGTGCAGAGGCCTTGAGTTAGTTTCTCTATCACTATTAAAGTTTATTGTTCCTCGGGCACAGTTCTTAATGACTTTATCCAGACAGGGGCTCTGTGCGGCAAATGTTTTTCTTATCACCCCCACGCCACAGATAAGAAAGCTGAGGAGCAGCTGGGTTAGATAATTCTCCCCTCAGTCACAAGATTAGCAAGTAGCTGAGCCAAGATACCAAGGCAGGGATCCTGACTCTAAAGTGTTCACTGACAGTACAATGTGGTAGGAGAGATGTTTGTTTTTGCTTCCCTATGGGTAGAGAAAAAAGAGAAGTCTAGAATCCAAGATAGGAAATTTATTTATTTATTTATTTTCCCTCTCCACAGTAGTGTTCAAGAGACAAAGGAACAACAAAACTGGTGTTTGTTACTTGAAATCTTTAGAAAGCAATGGACATGTCTAGGTTTGGGGAATTTCAGAAGTGTAGCCCTCGATGCTAAGCAAACAATTCTCAAAAGCAAGTTTTTCAAGGCATCCGAGGATATAAGGAAGAAAATATACAGGTAAGTTGAATCCAAGAATGAGACAATAAGAAACATTCTGGGAGTATCTACTGTGTGTAGGATCATTAGAACCTATTCCAGAGCATGGAGCTAGCAACCAGTGGATGAAGGATGGACTTGGTGATCAGTAAATTCCTCTCATCAGAAGACATTCACTTCAAAAAGTTATTAAATTAAAACAAGTCCTGTCCTTGAATTCTAGGACTCTGTCAGGTCCTAGAAATACAACAGGATTTTTTTTTAAATAAGAGAGCCAAAGAAATGAATTACTTGAAGATCTGGTTATTACATAAAATAATACGGAAAGAGAGAAGAAAACCAATGTACAGACAGACAGACAGAGCAGGGACAAAGAGAGGCTGATAGACCTGCATAGAAGTAGACAGAACATATGCTTACATTAAACTTAGGAGTTAGAAAGACAGACTTCTCAGGATTACACCAAGGAGAGAAAAAAATTCCAAAACACCATCTAGTGAATAACAGCTGATTTAATGAACTATAAGATAGAACTAGAAGTCAATAAAAGACAACTTACTGCTCAAATAGGGCCCAGAGAGAGAGAGAAGCAATTTCATAAAGATCCTGTCCCTATTCTTTCTTCAAGCTAGAGATTGTGCAGAGATGCCATAACTTTATCTAATCACAGTGGTAAGAATAAAAAATGAGCATGATGCTATCTAAGTGCATCGATGAAGCCTTGTGTTTTAAAATGTCTATTTATATATTTGATGTATAGCTAAGTGACTGTCTCTCCACTCGGAAAAGGAATAAATATTCCATTTATATGACCCAATGCTAACAGAAGGAAAGATGAAGACTGAGAGCAATTTATCAGTTCCTTCACAGCTATGCAGGGACTGGGAAGAAGTGGTCTGCACCCTTGCCTTTGGAGTGGAATGACAGACAGGAGAAAGCAGAAGGGTCCAGTAATGGAAGAATAAGTTGATCAGCATAGAATCAGTGATCATATTCTGTGTTCTGATTCTCCTCCATACCAGTTGTTGGATCCAAAGGCAAATGGCTGAGGCAAGCTCTGTAGTGGTGGTTGTGTTATATATGGATCATCCATATACATGCACACACACACACACACACACACACACACACACACACACACACACAGACCAGGGAGACGTGAGCGCCTACATATTCCACAAAAAACAAGTGTAGCTCTAACCGAGTTTACCTCTAGGCTGAAGGAAGCTATAATTAGGAAAGAAAGCATTAAGAAGAGGAAGCATTTTCTCTGATAGCAGAGACTTGGCTGAAAAAGTTATAAAGCCCAAGACTAGTTAAACACTCATCTTTCTTCCACAAACTTCCATGTCTACATAAAATAAAAAGATATGGGTTGAAGAAAGAAGCTAGTACATGACAGCTGGTCTAGAGTCTTCACACACATGAAAAAAATAAATGTAATGAAAAACCAAGAGAGAGGGAATTAAAAGATACTTGTCCTGTGCATCTGTCATATTATTTGAGAATGTTAGATCAGTTATAGAGACAAGATAGCAAACAGGGTGGATAAAGAAAGAGTAGAGAGATATATGAGACAGGAACAGAATTCATAAATGTGCAGAGTATAAGTAAATAAGCCAGCAGCTTTTGAAACACAGATGAAAGGGTAAAACGCCACCTAGACATGCTCCATATGGATGGAAAAGGATGAGGAAAAACAGGAAGCAGCTGTTTAAAGTCCAAATGACCACATCCACAGAGGGTACAGAGCCAGGTTAAAGAAGGAGCAAGCTAGGAACAAGGAGCCAGGCTGGAGGAGCAGAGATCCCTGGGAAGCGGGAAGACAGGCTTGGGTGTGGGGACCCAGGCTGGGGCTGCTGAGAGCCAGGCTGAACAGCAGGTTCTCATCACAGTCCTTCAGGGAGACAAAGATGGCGAGTGATCAGAAGACTTCATGAAAGGAGTGGTGGCACTATACATCAGGATTGAAGGCAGGAGTCCATTCTGCTCTTAGCAAAGGGAATTATGACACAGAGGTAGTATTGCTTCTAGCCTAAACAAATAAAATAATACTATCAATTTTGAGTCATTGAAATATATATACATGTGGTGTGTGTGTATATATGTGTGTGTTTGCACGCGCACACATGCGCATGCATGTGTATGAAATAAAACCATCTCTTTCGAGAATCTCTTGGTATACTGAGAGCCCACAAATTCAGTGTTTCCCACGGTGGCAGATCTTCATGCGTCATTAAGATCAACCCAGCACATTTATCCATGAAAATAAGGAGTCCTAAATTTGTTAAGTGATTTTCTCACTGCTCATCAATGAGAGCCAGCCCTTGAAATCTGATGTTTAGGGAGTGACTTGAGAAGCTAGGGACAGGAGCTAGAGCAGGAGTCAATGGAAGTGAAGAAATGCATTCCTCTTTGGAAGAAAGCTTATCATCCTGCAAGGGACAGGACAATATTGAGAGAAGGTAACTTCAGCAAAGTTCCCTTCATTGTTTTCTTCATGTAGATGAAAGGAAGACAAGAGAAACAGGGGCATCTCCAGGGTATATACTTTGCAGACCACTAAGAGATTTCTCCATGGCAGAGTTGTACATCTGAGTAAAGTCATCAGGGTCTGAGCTTCTGGTCTCAAATTTGCAAGCTCATAACTTTGTACCATCAGAGAAAATGTGGATGTCTCTTTCTCTCTCTATCATGGTCCGTTCAGGTTCAAAGAAAAGGTTGTATATAATCATCAAGGGTATAGAGTGGCAGTTTGTAAAATTAAATTTTCATAATTGCCTTGGGTTCTGAGGACATGCTTTTCATCCAGCACATTGTTTTTCTGAGGAGGAAGCAGAAAAGAACCCAAATGATAATGGGAAGGTCGCTTGGTGACTGCAGGTGGAGCAAAAGGTTTGTTAGCTTTGGGCCACGTGATGTATCTATACAAAGAAGACTTCTCCTGCATTATTTATGCATCTCCTCATTTATTCAGTCAGATTCCTCTAGTTACATAAACCATATATCAAGGTTCCCAGTGTCTCCACGTCTCCCACTATAAACTGTAATTAAATCTCGTTAAACCCATGGGCATTTGGAATAAAAGCCAAATCAAAACAACTTTCTCTAGATTTGCTAACAGCTAAATGTAACTAACTTTCAGTCATGGGATGTAAGGACTGGAGTTATTGTTTACTCAGTATCCTAAACAATGGCACTGTCACCACACAGAGGTGAAGTTTGGTGAGACTTCCCTTTAAATTTAGGAACTCTTCACTTAGGGTTCTTGACTTCAATAGCAGAATAAGAATTTCAGACAAATCATAATGGTAAGAAAACTTGGGAAATCTTTCTTAACTAAACAAGTAGGCAAGCAGACAAACAAACAAAAAACAGACAAACAGAAGGGCAGGGGCACACACTAGCAAAATGTGGGTGCAGAGATAGACCCAGACAGGGAGAGACAGAGAGACATATACACACACAAAGAGACACCAGCTCCTTGGGCTGTCGGGTAGTTATAGGGTAAAAGAGGGAGGGAGGGAGCGGGGGAGGGGGTGGTCTGGCTTTAAGTTATGCAAAGCTGGGTGCTTTGTCTTTG
Source organism: Dipodomys spectabilis (assembly GCF_019054845.1). Lineage (NCBI taxonomy): Eukaryota > Metazoa > Chordata > Mammalia > Rodentia > Heteromyidae > Dipodomys > Dipodomys spectabilis. The sequence goes on from NW_024870711.1 coordinate 4,344,410, forward strand.
CTTTAACTACACCTGGTATTATTCTCTAAGGTTTCAGGTAAGAGCTCATCCTGCTATGGAACAAGGAGACACCCGGCTATCTGCATTTTGGGGCATCCTGTGAAGCAGTTGTGAATCCTTGGGTGAGAAATGCACCTGTCAGGAAAGAATGCATTCATTTGTTGCTTTTTGAAGCATTTCTAAGTTTCTAACTGCCATATTCCTGAGTTGCCTCAGTTTCTTTAAGTTATCCTGCTTCATTTCCCCCAAAATGACTTTTGCTCCCCTAATCTTAAGGGAAGTATATGAAGGAATATCTCCTGTATTTGACTGCACCTCATTTTTCCCTAGTCTATCCAGCTTCAGCACAAACAAAAATACTACATTGTATGAACAGGTCATAAGGGCCAGGCCCTGGTGGCTCAAGCCTATAATCCTAGCTACTGGTGAGGCTGAGATCAGAGTTAAAATCTAGTCTGAGTAGAGACGTCCAAGAGACTCCATCTCCACCTGACCAGCAAAATCCTGGACTAGAGCATGCCTCAAGTGAAAGAGCAGCAGCTGTGAGAGAGGACAAACAAGAATATAAAGCCCTGACTTGTGGCACAAGTCCTTGGTAGTGTCAGAAACACACACACACGCGCGCGCGTGCGCACACACACACACACACAGAGTCATGATGAAATCCCTTATTATGTACAATTTAAAATATGCCAATGGTTTTTAAAGTTTATATGCCCATTCTTCCCCCCTTCCTTCTACTTCTTGGTACCCAAATGGGATGGTGTACACTTAGTCATAACACTTTAAAAGGAGCACAGCCAAAACATTATTCTGGCTCCTCCATCATCAGGAATGTGTTACAGCATTCTGAGTTACTCACAGTCAGCTTCTTTGCTGAAAGAGAAACTTCCAGCTTGTCACAACCGCCCTTCAGCTTTTGTGGCTCAAGATTGCCTCACCCTGGGTGTGTGTGTGTCTGTATAGTGTGTACTTGTGTGTGTGGAGGGGAAAAAAAACATAAAAACATACACTTATTGATTCTTGGGTTGTTTGCGCCATGATTATTTGACATCTCAGCAGCAGAAAAATGCAAAACCTAACTGATACAAACTTAGAAGGAATGCCATCACATGGGATGTTCTAAGTTTATTTACTCCATAAAGCAATGCAGAGAGGATGCTTGGAGCTAATTTCAGGCCATGTATGTAGGAGGTTAAGCAGGACATAAGTGCAACTTGAGTGACTCTGGAGACCTTATCCCCAGTCATGTTTTAGAATTGAAGGTCAGTGTAAAAAAAAAATGCCTGCATATATCTGCCTGATGTAGAAATCAGAAGGAGGACGAGGGAGAGGAGGAGAGGAAAATAAGGCTCTGACTACAAGACCTACCTGGTAGCCAATGTTTCATCTCAGAGATACAAAGAGCCAGGTAGAAGTACAACTGGAAAGCCAATCTACGTATTAAATTCAAGATTGCTTTTGTCCTGTATTTTCAGAACATGCCTTTCCAATAGTTTTATACTCACCTTTGCACACATTTATTGTTCACTTAGCTATCCACAATATTATTATCTTAGCTCTGCTCTCTTTATACTTTTCAAAATTCTCCTTCCCAGGCATCATCAAATATCACCCCCACCCCCAACACACACACACACACACACACACACAAAAAAGCTTTAAAAAGCCAAAGAGCTGTGCCTTCTGTGTCCTGTGGTCACACTAAGCCATGTCCTCTTGGTCCCTGGATCATTCACCCAGGCACATTGGGAGTGATAAAGGGAGAGGAGAAAATCTCTTAGCCACAGGGAATGTGGACAGAACAATAGCCTCAGCCTTAGACACAGATTGCTCACTCACAGATTCTCCAGTGAATCTAAGCAAAAGGAAATCTGAATGTTTCACCAAGGAGAACTAAGTTCCCGCAGGTCAATCTTTTATTGGTCTCCTTGATTTTCCTCCCTAATGGTCATTCGCGCTGCCTAAAGCTAAGATATTGTGAACGCAATTTGTTTACTGTCCCTGTGTCCCTGCTAGAGTCTGAAGATTTAAAGTACTTGAGCACTCATGAGATTTAGATCCAAAGGAGAGAAAAATAATGTTTAACGCATATACATGGAGCACTCTCCTCTTGTGCTTTTACATAGGTCATCTTATTCGATGTTTGTGACAACTCTGAGAAACAACCAGCTAGCTCGTTTATAAAAAAAATTATATATATATAGATAGATAGATAGATAGATAGATTTTTTCTTTTTGGTCAGTCGTGGGGCTTGAACTCTGGGCCTGGGTGCTGTCCCTCAGCTCTTCAGTTCAAGGTGAACGCTCTATTACTTGAGCTACAGCACCACTTCTGGTTTTCTGGTGGTTTATTGGAGATAAGAGTTTCACAGACTTTCCTGCGTGGGCTGGCTTTGAACTGTGATCCTCAGATCTCAGCCTCCTGAGTAGCTAGGATTACAGGCATGAGCCACCGGCACCCAGCAAAAAAATATTTTTTAAAAAAGTATTGGAACTTAAGCTAGGTGGTAGTGTCTCATACCTGTAATCCTAACTTCATGGGAGGCTGAGATTGGGACAATGGTAGTTCCAGGCCATCGCAGTAGAGATGTTGAGAAGATTCTGCTCCAGTGGAAAGAAGCTGGACGTGGTGTCCCATGCTTGCCATTCTAACTACAGTAGAAATCCAAAAATAGGCATACAGGCATATTGCAGTTCACACCTGTGCCAGGCAGTAAACAAGACTCTACCTTAAAAAGTAACCAATGCAAAATTGGTTGAGACATTGCTCAGTAGAGCACCTGACTAGAAAGTATAAGGTTCTGAGTTCAAACCTTGGTTTTATCTCCCAAATTAGAATTCAATATTTAGTTTACCATAAAGATGAATGAGGTAGACTTTTTTCTTTTGTTTATTGAAGTGTGAACTTAGAGACTTGTACTTGGCAGGCAAGTGCTTTGTCATGAGCAATGTTCTGTGAGGTATATATCTACTCCTCATGGTAGGTCAGTGCCTAGAACGTATTTGACAGGGGAAGAAAGCAAGACAGTGATACTAGTGTTAATAAGTTGGCAAGGGTTTTTTAAAAGGTAATGTTTATTACTGATGTTTGCTAATGTTTACTATAAGATAGTACAAGCCTTCTGGAAGGGAACTTATTATACATACATAAACCAACAGAGTAAATGACTTTCGAGCCAGCCATTCTACCACAAAAAAAAGATCATCCAAAAAAGTCATCAGATATTTTACATTACAGGCAGAGTAATTCCCATTGCAGAGTCTGCTTATGATTGTGAAAAGCAATACCGAAACAACCTATGTTTTCAGAGGAAATAAGTAGGCAAATTACAATCTATTATAAAATAGAATGTGTTTCATATTTAAACCCTTGTTTAGGAGATTGATGTTATTCAAAGGAGTATTGCTCTGGCAATTAGTATACTGCTAAGTGAAAAATCAGCATTTGGTTCAAGCTGATAGGTGAAGAAAACATAAACTATTCACTTTATAAAAACAAACTATTGAAACATAAATTAGTTTACGTGTACAACAGAAAGACAGCACTATGTTTGCTGATGGTGGAAAGGAATTAAGAATAAGACAAAGAGTTTCTGAAAGACGAGAGAAGCCTGTGGCCAAAGTGATACACAAAGCAGAGTAGAGAGAGCCACAGGTGAGCACAGAAGAGGAGAAGGCAGCAGGTGAGAACCGGCCATTTGTGCGGTGCTTTTGTGGAGCTCTAGTCAGAGCATGGGAAAGGTCTTAAAGCTGAAGAACTCTGTGTTCTTCATGTGGCTAAGGGAGGCCTCCTTCTGACCAAACCACATATGACTGTGCCTGAGGAAACCCCCATTCTGTGAAGCTAAGGGAACAATGACCTGGGGAACAGAGAGAGGTTGCTTATGCCTACCTGCTTTGCGCATAAACAGAAAGCTTGTAGTCAGTCATGTTTTCACGGTTATCAGAGGGAGTATTGGGTATCTAGCTACAGGTAATAACCAACACTTTTGCATTCATTCATAAACATATCAGGCAACTGAACAGAACATCAACAAACATTTGAGTCTAACAACCTGTGACAAAAACAATTCTATAGCTTTATAAAACAAGTCAATGATCTGCTTGGGAGTACAGGAAAACACATTACATCTAGAAAAGGCAGAGGACTATTTCTAAATAATGGGGTGATACTAGAAATTTTATATTATCTCCAGGCTTGACCCCATACACCAACTCTCCCCTTGTTAGCCTCTCTCATATACTTCTTGTTTCAACAATACAAAGCTGAGTGGATCCATGATCAATGAAAACTCCCTACCCAGGATAGTGGACTGCTCGGGAAGACAGACATTGTCTACTATGTGAGGAGAAGCAAAGTCCACCCCAAACAGCTGAATCAAGGAAAAAAGATTTGGGGACTGTTTCTTATTATTGCCCTTACTAGTAGAGCAACTTGCCAAAGAAAGACAAAAGTTAACAATGATATTCACCCACAACAAGCAGACAACTCAGGGGAAAGAAAAGGATCAACTGAATTCTGAGTCTCCTGTTGTCTTTTAAGACAAAATTGAGAGATATATTCATTTATTAGGGAGAGGATAATGTGTAAAAGAAAAGAAATTCAAGCATAATGGAGAGTCAATTGTTCACTACCAGGACCACTGGGATCACAATATAGACACAAAAATAATTGTCACAGCAAGGCAAGTTACTTCTGCAGAAGAATATGCCATCAGCCAAGTATCTTCCAAGCAAGCACACAGAGCAGGCCCCGCCCCTCCGTTCAGATTGGTTGAGTTCAAGTTCACAATCTGCCTCTGACTGGCTAGTTTAAATAGGGTAAAATGTATTTACATAAGGTGATTTTGAAATCAGATTTACAGTAAAGAAGTAATCTCAGATCTGCTGCTTCTTGAACAATCTGAGGTGTGTCTTAACTGCATCAGAAAAAGAACCAGTTCAAGACAAAAGATCTTTACATTTCAAAAGATCTTTCCTTATCCCAAAGGTGTTCCTCTTTTCCTCAACAAGAGCCAAGTCACCAGGCTCAAGCTGGAATTTTAAAACAACACACTTTGATAGAAAAGACAGGTTTTCTCACTCTGCTTACTTTAGAAATTGTTGCTTAAATAAAAATTTCAGAAGAAAAGCAGGAAAATATCAAAAAGCATAGACAAGAGCATACGAGGAGATGGAAAACATTTTGAGAAAAGTTAAACAATGAGTATATATTTTAAGAAATATTTTCGAAGAATTGGGAAGGTGGCTCAGTGGTAGAGTGCCTCGCGTGCATGAGGCCCTGGGTTCGATTCCTCAGCACCACATAAGCAGAAAAAGCCAGAAGTGGTGCTGTGGCTCAAGTGGTAGAGCGCTAGACTTGAGCTGAAGAGCTGAGGGACAGTGCCCAGGCCCAGAGTTCAGCTCCCACAACGGACAAAAACAAACAAAAAAAACAAACCTGTAATATTCCAGAATGGCAAGGATAAACAGATTCTCAGCCCATCATGACAGCCCATGCTATCATCACAGCTACTCCAGAGGCGAGATCAGAAAGATCAGAGTTGAAGTCCAGCCAAGGGAAAAACCTTTGTAAGACCCCATCTCAACAGAAAATGCTGGGCAGGGCATCTTGTGCCTATCATACCAGCCACAGTGGGAAGTAAGCATAGGAGCATTGCAATCTATGCCAGCCCCAGGCAAAAAGCAAGACCCTGTCTCAAAAATAACAGATAACAGGGCAAAAAGGATTGCACAAACCCTAATAGTGTGTGCGCACACACATACACACACACACACACACACAAGCATATGTATGTGTATACATTTTTTGGATACATATATCAGGAATATATAAATACCCATATATGTATCCAAAAAATGGATAAAAATGAGACGCAAAAGGAATATATTCAGATTAGCAGCTGATTTTTCACCATCAATGTTGGTTACTAGATGTAAATGGACTCGAGCCTTCTGCCAAGCTAAAAAAGAAAACATTCCCTTCACATTTCAAATTATCCCTAGCCAAAATATTAGTCAAGCATGCAAAGAGGATAAATGCATTATTAGATAGGTTATAGACAGAGCTTTTCTTGTAACAAGTATTAATAATATGAACTCCAGCAAGAAAACACAAGTGAGGGAGATATGAAATAAGGTGAAATGAACCTTGAAACTCAAGTTACAAGAAATTCTAGAATGATCAGCCTGGTGATTTTATGGTATAACCAGGATATAAAGCAGTTGCAATTATGATAAGAACTAAGACCACTCAGGTAGAATATCCTAAATAAGAAAACACTTTGGTTTCACAAGAAGTCGAATATTGAGCTGGGCTCTGGTGTTTCATACCTGTAATCCTAGCTACTCAGGAGGCTAAGATCTGAGGATCATGGTTCAAAGCCAGCCTGGGCAGGAAAGGCCATGAAACTCTTATCTCCAATTAACAACCAGAAAACCAGAAGTGATACTGTGGCTTAAGTGGTAGAGCGCTGGCCTTGAGTTGAAGAGCTAAGGGATAGTGCTCAGACTCAGAATTCAAGCCCTACCACCAAGGAAGGAGAAGAAGGAGGAGGAGGAGGAGGAAGAGGTGGAGGGGAGGGGGAGGAAGAGGAGGAAGAGGGGAGAAGGAAGGGGAGTGGGAGGAGGAGGGGGAGGGGGAGGGGGAGGGGGAGGAAGAAGAAGCATACTGAAGAAGAATGGTCTTCATGTGAAGGTGAATGGATGCCCAACCTCAGGGTCTGCCCAGTGAGCAGTGAGGCTCACAGTTGTGGCATTCCCTTACCAATTCCGATCAGAGATCATCAAGACTGCCAATACCAGGAGCCAATAATTAATCTTCATTGTAGCATCTGTCTCCAGCAGTTTGAAGGACCACTCATCAACCTTATTACTTTGGGTTACTTCTATTCTGGGGGAGCTATAGTTAAATGTGTAAGAGTCTGGACATTATTTTCCAAGAGGATTCCCCTTCTTTATCCACAATGTTTCCATCATCACCATTGTTTTCCTTGAACTTATTGAATGCTGTATTTATACTTTTATGATTGTTGCTGTTGATTCTGGGGTGTGAATTCATGCTTCGTGCTTACTAAGCAGATACTTTTACCACCTTGCACTCTCCATTTTGTTGCTTTTCTAATAAAGTCTCACTTTTTACTCAGGCTGGCCTAGATCACAATCTTCTTTATTCATGCTCTTGGTGTTGCTGGAGTGACACCAGCTATTACTGATTGAAATGAAGTCTCAGGAAACTTCTGCCCGGGTCCTCTGGATCTCAACCCCCTGAGTAGCTAGCGTTACAGCTAGCTAGAGTCAACAAACCCATCTCTTAGTCATCATTTTAACAATTTCTCTAACTGCATTTAATCCAAAGGATCACAGACAAAGTCATACTAAAGCTACCAGCACAAGTATGTTTATTGCAGCATTATTCACTTTAGCTAACATATAGAACTAACCCAAATGCCTCTCAGTAGATGAATGAATCAAGAAAATGTGATATATATATATATATATATATATATCGCATATATATATACATATATATATAGTGGAATTCTATGCCTCCATCAGAAAGAATGACACTACCTCATTTGTTAGGAAATGGAAAGACTTAGAAAAAATAATATTAAGTGAAGTAAGCCAGGGCCAAAGAAACATAGGTCCCATGGTTTCCCTTACTTGCAATAACTAGTATATGTCTAGGACAAGCAGAAAAGGTCAAAATCTATGTGTATATGACCATATAAGATGATGCTAAGCGAGATGAATCCCAAGATAAGGACACAAGAGGTTTTATCTTTCTGGCTGTTGTTTTTAATGTACTTATAATGTACTGTGTGGTGTTTTTGTTTCTTTTGTATGTTCCTCCCCCATGGTATAAACCCTGTTTTCACTGTATTTGAGTCCAGTGCCCTGCATCCTGTATATACATTTTTCTAATTTGGCGAGGGGAAGGGAAATAACAAAATGCTGAAATAAGGATACAGGTTGACCCATTGTAACAATGAGATGTGCAAGACACTATGTTGAAAATGAACTTTACAGTCTGAGGAGGGGGCAGGGAGGGAGAAGTTGGGAGTTGGAGAGGGAAGGGATGGTAGGGGATAAACAAAGGAGGGGGTAACAACGCTCTATAGGAAGTGTACTCATCACCTTATTCATGTAACTGTAACCCCTTTGTACAGTATCTTTACAATAAAAATATATATTAAAAATAATTCCTCTAATGAAAGAATATATCTTATGGCATGGTAACTTATGCCCATAAAATGTTCTTGTCCCACCGCACATACCTACACACAATTTGTGTGACTGAGAAATGGATGGCCATGATACTTGATTGAAAACTCATGACCAGCAACAGCAGCAAGGACAAAGGCAGCCAGTGTTGTGTTCTATTCGTGCTGCCCTACAAGATGTATACCTTCTAAGAAGGTATCTTGGATGTTTTAGGTTTCAGCTGGACGTAGAGCCAACCTCTGTTCAATATTCTCATTTCTTGCCGGCGCTCAGACATCTGCTTCTCCTCCTCCGTCATGAAATGTCTGTTCACTTCATAAAGTGGTTGCCCTGGAGAATTGCAGATTATCTCTGACTAGAAGCAGTGGAGAGAACTAGAGAAATTCACCCCCATCCCTAGCTCTTCCCGCTTCCTTGTGTGCTCTCTGACTCTCCTGTCTCTCTCCTTCTGTCTCAGATCCCACGCAAAATCTCTAAGTGGCCCTCTAGGAAAAGCCATATGCTGAATTCTGATATTTTAAGGAAAAGGAACAGAAATACATACTTACATAATTGATTACGACCAATGATGACCATTACTCAAAGAGACATTGCTGAACTGTGTGTTAAAGATCGGTGTTTGTCTTCTCCAAGGGAAAATGGGCCAGATTCACCAGTAATCAGTATTAATGAGCTCAGGAATCTGGTTAAAACCCACATTGTGCTTCATTAAAAGGTTATAAAAATTTCCTTTAATATCTCAGATGAGACAAAATACTTTTCTTCTTTCATCGTTATCATTATTATTACTATTATTTTGTTTTGAGACAGGGTCTCAGATGCACCCTGGTTGGTCTTGATCTCATCCTCCTTCTATCTCAGCTTGCTGGAATTATAGGTATGTGCCACGACACCTGGCTGGCAAATACAATTGTTAGTAGGTTTTCCCCACATGCGTATACAGGAGTCCAGGCCCCCCTGGGGGAGGAATAATATGGCCCTATCTTTGTTGGTAGAATAGCAGCTTCTAGAGTTCCAGTTTTAAAGCCTCCATCAGCATCTCTGCTGTCACTTGACGAAGCCTGGAGACCAAAAAGTCATGAGGTTGGCAGAGCCCAGGACTCCTTTTGTCAGTTTATTTTATTGGGAAGAAAGAAAACTGTTCTCTCCTTTGCCTGCTGTTTTCCATCATTGCCTTTTCCATTTTTGCTTTTTGGCATCCCAAAGTTCCTATGTAATTGTGCTTTAAAAATAAACACAAAGCTTTAAATACTCACCACTCTACTATGGGGAACCATTCAGCTCAGCCCGAAGCCCAGGACAGAAATTTACATATGCATACTACATTCAGCCCCAGATGAAAAACACAAAAGGTAATCACCAACTTGACTTCACTGGACTTCAAAGGCCATTTGAAAGGACCCCGTCTTATGTAAGAATGCACATCAGTTTGTCATCTGTCTTGACTCAGATACCTTACTAACACGTTTTCTCTAAACCCTACCAAATAAAACCACATCGTCTTCCCAAGGAGAGTTTTTAAACCAGCTGCTATTGAGGGTGGGGAGAGAGGGGTGCGGGTAAGAAGAAAAAAGAAAAGAAGTCACAATGTTCTCTATGCCATTACATGGACTCTACTGCTGGAGTTTTTTTCACGGATTATCTTGTTTCTCTGCCAATTAACTCCTTAGCCGCCTTCTTTAAAAAAAATTCAATGGTATTTAGTAAATGAAAATCCCTTAAATTATTGAGAAAGGCACACATGACCGTCTGACATAAACTTCTTTGAATCCTAACAAAAACAGTCTTCATGACCTTAATCACTCGTTTACAAAGATATAAAACTGTTTTCACTTGGGAAAAAATAGACTAAATAGCATAACTGAAGAATATACTTATTACTAATAAAGCAGACTGAATAATAATATGCACTTGACATTTGCTAAAATAACTGCAATATAAATTGTAGAAATTCTCAGTTTTCAGGAACACTGAATCTACCAATTCTCTCTCTCTCTCTGTGTCTACTCAAGGGTCTCTGGCTCTCCACTTTTTCATTTAACTATCACTTGAGCCCCACCTCTACTTCTGCCTTTTTTTCTAGTTACTTGGAGATGTGGATTTGTCTATTGGAATTGGCTTCAAACAGGCAGCCATAGATCTCAACCTCCTTAGTAACTGGAATTCCAGGCATGATCCACCACAGCCTGATAAATCCACCATTCCTATCAACATTACTATCACTGAAAGAAGAAAGAACATTTGAAAGAGAATTATCTTATAAAAATGTCAACAGAAGAAAAAAATGGACAATGGTCCTCTGGGTTTGGGGAATTTGAAGCATTTACCAAAGAAAGTATTCTAAAATGTCTAGTTGTTCTAATCTGAAATGAGAAAAGAAAAAAGAGAAATAGAAGCAGATTTCACTTCTTTGGTAGTGCTTGTTCATGCGTTGAACTGGGAGCATTTACACGAAAAATCATTCCTAATTGTAAGACTGAAAAGTCCATTCTACTCCCCACTCTTTTGTTGCAATTCCATTTCAAGAAGGGCAGGTTCTCACTGGAAACTTAACTTACCATAATTATTACTGATCAGAACAACTTCCCTACATTCAGAACGTGTTGCTAAGCCCCTACATAATCAGCTACCTCAGTCAGTGCTTGAAAATTCAAATTAAAGAAAATGATAGCTCTTGGAGGCCATTAGGGATAATTATCCATTCTACAATCTATAATTTGATCATGGATAATTGTGTGATGGAACAACAGAATGATTAGATTTGTTTCTCTGTCTGTGTTTGTGTGTGGCTTAGTCATGCCACACTTTCTAAATTATATTTTCAAATGCCCTATTAAAATTGGTCAGCTTTATAAGTGCCATGGATTAAAAAAAGATTTGGATAATTGCTATGTGTGTGATACTCAAGATTGTGCTTTGTTTTCCTTCCTTAATTCGAGAAAGATAAATTCAATAATGAAACATTACAGCAAATTATTAGAAGATAAGAAATTTTATTATGCAATGTCTTGGGTAGAAGAAAGACATTCCTCAAGGAACAAAGTAGCAGAATTGCAAGTTCCAGGCTGGCCTATGCTACTAGCAAGATTCTGCCACAAAAAGAAAAAAAAAAAAAACTCATGAAGAAATACATGTTTAAAATCTACTGAATGTATGAAAGAAAGAGTAAGTCTCCTGTGAGTATAATCTGAGAGCGTTTCCTGGAAATAGTAGCTTCTAAACTGGGGTTTTTATTCTTTATAGGGAAATCATAATAACATTTATTATTATAACCACAACTCAGTGACATTCAGTACATTTCCAGTATTGTAGAACCATCACCTTTATCTGTATCCCAAACATATCCATCACCCTCTACAAAAATCCTGGGCCATTAAACCATTCATGCCTCTAGCTTTCCCTCAACCCACAGTAGCCCTGAGTTATTTTCTGTATCTGTGAATTTTCTTACTCTTCGTACTTTATTGTTGTAGTCTGAATGTTTGGATTTCCATAATTTTCATATGTGAAAATCTAATCTCTAGGTTATAGAATTAAGAGGTATAGCCTTGGGGATAGAGCCTTCATAAATAGGGATTAGAACCCCATCTATATATATGACATACTTATATTTATATTACATATGATATATTATCTATTACATATAATTGGTAATATCTAGTATTCAGTCTCCAAGAGTGAAAAGATGTGATATCTTACTTTACTTTTTGAGCTTGGCTTGTCTCCTTCAACATGATGGTCTCCAGTTCCATCAATTTTCCCAGAAATAATTGAATGTATGTACTGTATTTTCTCATTCAATTCATTCTTTCTTGGGCACCTTAGCTGATTCCATAGTTTGAATTTTAGTCTGGAATTGTGAATAGAACTGTAGCATATGAGGGCTTCTTTCTTGTATACTTATTTTTACTCTTATGATATATTCATTCTCCAAAATGGTATGATGAGGTCTTAAGGTAAGTCTATCTTTTGTTCATTTTGTCTAAGGTTTTATCAGTCTTCTTTATGTTTCCAAGGAACCCGTGCTTTGTTTAATATTTGTTGTTCTTTTGTTGTTTTAGTTTTTGTGTTTTTCTTTTAATCACTGGTTCATTAATTTCTGCCTGATCTTTATATTTCTTTCCACCTACTAATTTGGGAATTGGCTTATTCCTATTTATCTAAGACAGTGAGGTGTATCAATAGCTAATTCATTTCATATGTCTCTGATTTTTCTAGTGTAGACACTCATAGCTGTAAATGTTCCTCTTCATACTGCTTTTTCCAGGTCTACAGATTGTAGTAAGTTGTGTTATTTTGTTTGATGCTAGGATTTTTTTTGAGGTGGTGGGGTGGGTCAGTCATGGGGCTTGAACTCAGTTCCTAGGCACTGTCACTGAATTCTTTTGTTCAAGGCTAGCCTTCTACCATTTCGAGCCACAGCTCCATTTCTGGTTTTCTGATGGTTATTAGAGATCAGAGTCTCACAGACTTTCCTGCTTCAGCCTTACTCAGCCTCCTGAGTAGCTAATATTATGGGTATGAGCCATCTGTACCTGGCCAATGATACTAGGACTTTTAAAAAATTTCCACTCTGGAGGCTGGGAAGGTGGCTCAGTGGTAGAGTGCTTGCCTTGCATGCATGAGGCCCTGGATTCGATTCCTCAGCACCACATAAGCAAAAAGAAAAAAAGCCGGAAGTGGTACTGTGGCTCAAGTGTTAGAGCGCTAGCCTTGAGCTGAAGAGCTGAGGGACAGCGCCCAGGCCCAGAGTTCAGGTCCCACGACTGGACCCCCCGCCCAAAAAAAAAATTTCCACTCTGATTTCTTCAATAACCCACTTAGCTTTGAAAAATATTGTATAGTTTTTACAGTTTCTCTCGATATTGATCTTTAATTTCTTTCTTTTATAATCAGCTAACACATATGACATAATTTCTTTGTTTATTTATTAGCATTTGCTTTGTGGTCTAAAATATGTTCTATCCCAGAAGAAGTTTTGTAGGCTGCTGAGAGGAATGTATTTCCATCCCACAGCTGTTGGGTTTGGTTATTCTGTAGATGTCTGTTGAACACATTTGATCTATGGTGCTATGTAGCTATGAAGTATGTGTTAATACTTTTTCTGGATGCCCTATCTATTGATGAAATGAAATGTTGAACTGACTGATGATTATGACATCAGGACATATCTGTCCCTTTCTGTTCAGTAGTGTTTCTTTATGATTTTAGATGCACTATATTTGCTGCATATGCGTTTAGGATCTTTTAATCTTCCTGATGGCTAGGTCTCTGTATTGATACACAGCAACCTTCTTTACCTCTTCTTCTCTAGTTCCCCTGAACTAGATTTTTCTAGATAAGAATATAGGTACCTATGCTTTCACATGGCTCACAAAGGTAAAAAAAATTGCTAAGACTATGATTATTTTGGTAATTTTTTATTTCCCCATCAATTTTGAAGGGGAACTTTGGTGGATATAGTAATCTTGGTTGGCAGTTATTTTCTTTCAGAACTTGAAATGTGTAATTCCATGCTTTCATAGCTTTTAGCCTTTCTGCTGAGACGTCTGAGGTTAATATCTTTGCTTTTGTAAGTGAATTGGCATTTTTTTTCCTTACAGCATTCAATATCCTTTCTTCATTCTGTAGACTTGGCATTTTAACTGTAATGTGACAGGCATCAGCAAATTTTCTGGTCATGTCTATTTGGAGTTCTAAATGTCTCCTATCCTTGGCTATTAATATCTTTTCCAAGATTTGTAAAATTTTCTTTTCTTTCTTTTTTGAATTTAAATTTTATTGTAAGGTGATATATAGAGGGATTGCAGTTACATAAGTCCAGTAATGAGTACATTAATTTTTGAACAGTGTTGTAACATTTTCTATTGTAATTATTTTTTAATTACCTTCACTTCTCCTCCCTCCCTCCTTCTCTTCCTTCCTTCCTTCCTTCCTTCCTTCCTTCTTTCCTTCTTTCCTTCCTCTCTCCCTCTATTAATCCCTCCTTCTTCTTCTCCCTCTCTCTGTATGTCTCTATCTCTATCCCTCCCTCTCCATCTCTCTCTTGCTTTCCTGAATTATTTCCTGGCAATACTAGAATTGAACTTGATTTGTCTTTCGGTACCTTTAGTTTTTATCTCAGCTCCATCTTCTACACCATGGATTCCTATGTTTGTTCTGTTGGTTATGTTCCAGAGTTCCTAAAGACTGTGTCTATGGCTGTTTGATTTTTTCTTTATTGCTCTTTGAGTGTAATTTTCCTTGTTCATATTGAGGTTTCAGTCCCAACATTTCCATATTTTTTCAAATCTCACTATCCTTGCTGAATATATCTCATTCATGTTGCTTTCTTGTTCAACTCTTAAATTGATGTCATTTTTTTATTGTGAAAATACTGTACAGAGGGGTTACAATTACATGGGCAAGATAATGAGTACATTTCTTATCAAGCATTGTAGCCTTCTCCTTTGTTTCCCCTTCCCATCTCTTCCCATCCTCCCCCCACCCCCTCACCCAATTCTCCTCCCCCCCACCAAAGTTGTAAAGTTTGTTTTCCACATAACGACTTGTACATCTCATTGTTGCAATGGGTCCACCTGTATCCCTATTTAAACAATTTGTTTTTTCCCTTCCCCTCCACAAATTATACCAACATCAAATACAGTGAAAGCAGGGGTTATACCATGAAATTGATGTCATTTATGAATCATCTTAAAGGTCATGGACCTTACACTTTTTAGTTTCTATGTTGCTGTGTGTGCATGCACACGCGTGTGTGCACACACACACACACACGCAGGCACACACACATGCACACACCAAATCTTCAGGGCTTGGATGCTGTCCCCAAGCCTTATTTTCACTTAAGGCTAGTGATCTACTAGTTGAGCCATAGATACACTTCTGGCTTTTTGCTGGCTAAGTGGGTATAAAAATCTCACATACTCTCCTGCCTGGGCTAGTTTCAACCACAATCCTCAGATCTCAGCATCCTGATTAGCAGGGATGCTAGGCTTCTATGATGCTATTTTTGCACCTGTTGAGTTATATATATCGCTTTCTCAGTTCTCAGAGGAGAGAAGAGTGCAGGAACAGAATCAACAATTCAAAATAAAAGTTATACAATAATGCTTGGAAATAATTATGGTTCTCATCAGGTAAACCATAAATTCAAAAAATATTAAAGATATGTGTATGTGTTTTTCAGTAATGAAAAGGAAGAGAAGGGAAAAATGAAGAAAATGTATGAAGAAGGATATATACAAGATGAAAGTCTAAGAAATAGCAGTGTGAGAGAACAGAGAATAATTGTTAAAGTAGGGACGGTTGGGGCGAGGCTGGGGTGGAAGGAAAGCTGTTTACAGTCTATGTCTTCCTTGCTGAGGTGGAAGGTGCATATGGGCTGGGCCTCATGTAGGAAATGGACATTTGCCTCCAGGTTCTGGTCCTCAGAGTTCTGACTTTGGCTCCCCTGATGTCCCCACCCTGCCTTCCCTCTGGGCCCTGAGTTGGCCACCATTCCACTCTAGGTATGGCCCAAGCATAGCACTCTGCTAAGGTTCCAAAGGCGGATGATAGTGGCTTGGGGGAATGGGGAGCCCTGTTTTCTTAGTATTTTTTTCAATACTAGGTTTGAATTCAGGGCTTATGCTTGTTCAGACAGTACTGTCCCACACCATCAATCCTTACATTGTAGCTTGTTTAACAGGTAGGTTCCTAAGATAAGTTTAGGTGGGTCTCAAGCCTTGATCCTCCAGCACCTGTCTTCTGAACATGAACCACCACTCTCACTTAGTTTTTGAGGTAGAATCTCACTTAGTACTTTCCTGGGCTGGCCTCAAACCATGATCCTTCTATATCTCCCTGAGTAGCAAGGGTTGGAAGTATGTGTCATTCTGCCAAGCACTCAAAAGTTCTTAATTTTCATGGAATCTATTTTTTGTTTTGTTGCTCCTGCTTTCCAGGTCAAAATAATACATTTTTGCTAATCCAGGGTCAGGAAAACTTTCCCAAATGTTTTCTTCTGAAGAGTTTGTAGCTATAACTAGTTTAGATATTTGGTACATTTTGGGTTGATTTTTATACATAATATACAAAAGGAGCCCAATTTCAGTCTTCGGCATGTGGAAGTGTGAGTACTATTTGTTGAAAAGATGGTCTGTTCCTTCATCGCAACAACTTAACACACTTGTTAAAAATGAATTGATGGTCTTTGTAAGTGCTTACTTCTGAGTTGAGAGTGGCTATTTTAAGGATTAATGGGAATTAAGTAGTTGACAGGAGAGAGAGAGAAAAACCTCTCTAGGGAGGAAGATTGGTGAGAACAACAAAATAAAGTGCAACTCCATTTTACAGATAGGGAGGGTGACAGCCCCAATGGTATCTCATTTTTCCATTTGCCTTACACACATCATTCATTAAATTAATCTAGTATTCAAAGTCTCTTTGAGGGAAGATTCTGAGTCATTTGCTTTATTCTGGAGACTTTGGCAGGGTGATATAAAGTGGTGCTAAATCCACTCTCCCTCTTCATCTCCCAACCACTATGTCATAAACATCCATTTCCTTTTCTTTCTAGTATCTGACAAGTACTAGTGACTCAGGAAATTACAAGCCCCCAAACCCCCAATTAGTTCACATGAATAGCACAGAACAAAGATGCAGGAAAGAGGAGCCTGTCTTAGAATGGCGAATCCCACCTGTTCATATAGTAGAATCTGTTGTTTATACTACTATGGAAAGCAGTGTTAGAAAAGCTCCTCTGGGCAACTAGAAGATTTAGTGTGGTAGGGAGAAGGTGGGGTTAGTAGCCCAGTGCCAATTTAGTGAACATTAACATGGAAATTTTCTGCATTGTATGCTAATTATATTTAAGATCTTATATTACCTACCAAATGCCTCTTCCCCATGAATCTACTTTGAACAAAATACATGAAGATATTCAGTTAAGAAATGTATGTCATTCAGTATGGAAAGAAACAATTTCAGGTGTTTTTTTAAAGTGGTTCAAGTATGTAAGTGTGTATTTTTGTTGAATTTGAATGCGTTTATCATGATTTTTTAGAATCAGCTCCCACTTTCTCACACATTTCCTTAGGCTTATAATAAAGAAAAAGTAGGCTAATTTCCAAGTTGTGTATCTTTTCACTGTTGCTGATTTAGCTACTTACTCAGCTAAGGCTTAAAGTTATTCCTTGTAATAGCCTCTTGAGTTTTGTAGATCAGGAAATACCATCTTCCTGTCTCTTCTGAGATTTTGAATGAACAGAAAAGAGATGAAGAGCAGGAGATCTGGGAAACGGTAAAAATGGAGATATTCTCTTTCCAGGTGTGTGTGTGTGTGTGGTGTGTGTGTGTGTGTGTTTGTGTGTGTGTGTGTGTGTGTGTGTGTGTGCGCGCGTGCGCTTGTATTGAAGCTCAAGGATTAAATATTTCAAAATTAAATATTTAATATTAATAGGCATTCATTCAAACTATCACTCATGATTTCATTGTTATTTGAGAAGTTACAGGACCAGATGTCCCAAAATATTGTCCATTTTTACAAATACTTCCCCAAACTGCAATACAATAGCAGTTGGTATATATTATAGAAGAGAAAATTGATTTGTTTGGTTACTTGTTGTATGATGAAATTTCACAATCCATTACCCCATTGACCTACCACTACATCTTGTTCTAGAGTATCAAGCTTGTTAGAACATTACATTTTATTTGATCTCTATCTCTTCAATTATACTTTCTATATTTTAGTGATTCTTTATTATCTCTTATCTGTTTTCCCTCTGGATACCTGAATTATGACCATTTTTTAAATCTCCATGACTTGTAAGATCAGCACCCTTTTTGAGAGATAATCTTCCATGATAATCTGAAAGCATTAAAATTCTTTTTGCCCAATTATACCAACACTATCAACTTCCTCTGATATATATCAAGGAATTTAGCACTGATGACTCCCTCAACTTCTCTACTTCTCTTTCATATTTTGTGTTATATTGACCTTAAGATTGAAGTCTCCTACAAGAAAAAGGCTATCTATAAATTTACATTTGCTAATTTGTTTTTGTCTTCATAATTGCTCTCCATTTCTTAGTTTTCTTCTGATGATAGGATAATGATTTTCAGATCTGTATCTTCTTTTATGTCTTACTTATCCCACAATTTTAAATAATGTAAATGATTATAACCACTTTTTCTCAGTTACAACTCCCCTAATGGAGAATGAAGTGCTTATTCATCTCTTGATTTTTAGATTCCTCTTGTACTGTGCCTTGCTGGAAAACAGCCTTGAGTGGAAAATTCTCTAAGAATTAAAAATGACCTTATCTTGCCTTTTGAAAATCATAAGCCCTTAGGTAGAGGTATGACTTCTGAGTCTACTTCCATTAGAAATGTAGGGAGATGTGAGTAATAAAAATTCACAATCATGAGTGTATATTTTTTCTCCTATGAAACAAAAGGTCTGTAGGAATGGGCTTGGTAACTCTGACTCATGGGCTAATATACTGCTGTAGCCAACATCCTCTGGTCAGAGATAGGCACAGTTATGTTCCTCAAAGAGTCCCATCCTGATCCTCAGCACCTGCTGAGGAAGTACACATGGAAAGGGCATGCTAAACAGCTAACCACCCCATGGGAAGATTGTGCCATTGTTGTGGCACACACACAAGTCTTGAAAAGGAGAAAGGGAGTGAAAAGCTTGGCAGCAGGTGCAATTTCAACTGAGAGGGCCACGGGATAATGAATGTGGTGGTTTCTAGACGTTGCACTGGGAAACCTAAGAAAAAGGAGATTCTCCCTGGGTTCAGTCCAAAACTTCATTTTGCTGCTGCGAGACCTGCTTCAGACTTCCTATCTGCATGACTATAAAACAGCAGAATTGTGTTGTTTTCAGCCTGGAAGTTCACTGGGTGCTGAGAAGGGCCACACCCACCAACTATGTAGCCTTTCATCAACCTCCCAAGCCTTTCTCAGAAATAGTCCCAGAAGAATCCTATTTTTTTTTCTCATAAGCTCCAAAAAAGGTCTATGTCTCCTCCTAACTATAGTGTGGGCAATTATTTAGCTTTTTAGATGCAGCCTAGAAGAGAGTTGAGATTGGCTTTAAAGAGCTGTCCCTTCCCCCCACAGCTTAGATTGATCCCTTTCTTTGCTTTCTTATTCATCAGAATCCCCCAAAGAATTATGAATTTATCTTAGTCTTAGTCATTGATAAGAATCAACTCTCAGTCTGATGTGTGGATGTGTGTGTACTTATAAAGTACTGACGAGAAGTATTCACCAGACTATATCTTAGTATTTATTTCTCTTTCTCAATTTTATTTAGAAGACGACAAAAATCTCTAAACTTTCAATTTGTGATTTTTTTCATTTAATTCAAATATTTAATAGTATGAACTACACTAAAAATACGTGCATGATACTAAAACTAAATTTAATTTTGCCTTTTTTCCTCTTTTCTTGTATATTTGATCTTTCATTCTGGAATTATTGTTAAATATCCTGTTTTATTTTTCAAACCTTTCATCTTCTCTATTATTTTTTAAAAGCCTCTCTCTCTCTCTTCTCTCTCCCCCTTTTCTCTCTAAGATCAGGCTCTCACTATCTGGTCTTACATTGGTAATTATCCAGCCTCAGCTTCCCAAGTGCTGGGATTGCAGGAATATAGTGATACTTTTTCTCCCCCTGTATTTTTAAGTCTTTTCTTGTGTATAATTGAGATTTTATTTTGATTAGTCTGCTTTTTATTTATTTTTCACTGCCTTTATATCTCAACCTTGAAGATAACTTCCACATCCATTTTTTTTCTTTCTTTTTTTTTTTTTTTTGTGAAAATACTGTACAGAGGGGTTACAATTACATGGGCAAGATAATGACTACATTTCTTATCAAGCATTGTAGCCTCCTTTGTTTCCCCTTCCCATCCCTTCCCATCCTCCCCCCGCCCCCCCCCCACCCAATCCTCCCTGCCTCCCCCCCACCAAAGTTGTAAAGTTCGTTTTCGACATAACAACTTGTACATCTCATTGTTGCAATGGGTCCACCTGTATCCCTATTTAAACGATTTGTTTTTCCCCTTCCCCTCCACAAATTATATAGACATGAAATACAGTGAAAGCAGGGGTTATACTGTGGGGGAGGGACATACAAAGCAACAAAGAAATAATCATAAATTCCACATCCATTTTTAATTCATTAAGAATATAAAGTTATGACCTTCTCTTTTCCATTTTGCCCTAGATTTTTAGGTGACTCCAACTTCCATTATTTACTCATAGTGACTTACTGCACTGCATGATTAGTGCTTAGATTTTTGGCGAGGTAGCTCCTCAGAGCCTTATTTGGATGAAAAGAGAGATATGTCACCTAAGGGACCACCCAGGAGTCTGAGCTCCAGGAAATATTTCTGCCACTCTAGAGCTTTACTGCAGATGCCACAGACATGAAGGTGAGAGTTTCTGCTGTGGAACAGGGCACCTTCCGAAAGCACCACAGAGCTAGAGGAAAGCACTGCACCTGAGTGCTCATGTCGGTGACCTGCTGGAAAAAGACAAAGATGTGGAAAGAGACACAAAATGGTGCAGAGTATTGATCAGTCCTGATCTGCATGGGGGACATGTCCGAAATAGTACTGAAATAGTACTAAATTCTCGAATGCGTTTACCACCTATTGTTTATATGAGGAACCCCAAGACACTCATTTCCATTCTTTTAAGCTGGCAACGCTTTTTCAGTGGCGGAAGGCTCCTAGGGTTTCCATTTACTCCACTAACTTCCAAGGAGTCTCTTCTAAACCTTAACATATCTATGTAAAAGATGTTGGTTTGGGGAGGAAATATCAGCAAAGGTTTCCGACAAAAAGCTTCCATCTTTATCAACAGCAGGACAAGACAGAGAAGACTGTGGTCACTCTCTTTTGTGCCAAAGGCTGCTGGATCTCAAGCTAATATTGTGTCTGCTTTCTCACTAATATAGCTTTAATTGTATTGGGTGTTTATATTGCTCAGGTTTTTTGTTTTTTTTTTTACAGGTATGCATGACTATGTGATACAGTTCTGGTCAATTCTATATAAGGAGAGTCGCTGAGTAGAGTTTCTGAAAGGTTCTTGAAACTACAGATTTGGCTAGATTTATATCTTTAATCCTGTTTTCTTTTTCTTGTATGAACTTAGTAGGTATTATCAGTGGAGTTCTGGTTAATCTGAGGTATTACCATCAAGATGAGTTGTGTTGGCCTGGCCGGGGAGAGGCGGGGGGGTGGTTCAGAATACTCCTGGGTTTGGTATAACCCCTGTTTTCACTGTATTTGATATTGATGCCCTGTATCTTGTATATACATTTTTCTAATTTGGGGAAGGGAAGGGAAATAACAAAATGCTGAAATAAGGGTACAGGTTGAGCCATTGTAACAATGAGATATACAAGACACTGTTGAAAATGAACTTTACAACTTGGGTGGTGGGGACAGGAGGTGGGAAGGGAAGGGATGGTAGGGGAAAAACAAGGGAGGAGGTAGCAATGCCCCATAGGAAATGTACTCATTACCTTACTCATGTAACTGTGATCCCTCTATACGGCATTTTTACACTCCTGGGTTATCTAATTTCTTTCAATTGTTAGGACACAACTTTCCCATTCCATGCAATGGCAGTCACCCCCAACTAGCTACACGGATCATTTTCTGTTGTGAAGCAGAACGCCTTCTTTCTCTCTGTGCATAGATAGCTCTGAAGACCTTTTCAGTATTGTTTGGTTAAAGTAATAGCAAAGTGTTCATTTAAGTGGCTACTTGAAAGATGCTTGTGCTGGGTTCTGTGACTGAACTAAAAGTCCTCCAATTTTATATCTGTGCCCTTTGATCCAAGCTATTCCCTGCTGCAGTAGTAAACTTCGCAATCACCTTGTTTTAAGCAGGAAAGAGAAGACTTGATCACCATCTTGTGTGGGAGGCAAATTACCCCTCAATAGGCAACAGCTCCTTCCTATTACCTTAAAACAACCAACCAAAAATTCAGGAGACCAGCTTGTTCCTGTAATAAAATGATAACGCCAGAACTCCTCTAAGGACAAAGACTGAGCTAGTAGTCAACCAGGCCACATCTGAGATTTAGAACTGTGTTAACTCTGCATACCTTTCTCACTCGCTGCCCCCAATCCTCCCTATTTAATCTGAAGCCAGTGTTTGTGCCTCTGAAAACAACTGAAAGCATACTGAAGTACTGTCTTTCTATGTCTGCCATGTAATAAATCTCCTTTCTCTGCCCTTTACCATGTCTCTTTATGTGGTATATGGGGTTGAGTGACCAGACCTCAAGTGAAACTCCTGGACTTTGAGCCTGTCGCTAAGTCTCCCTAGTGAGTTTAATGTCTTTGTCTTCAATGGTTTACCTATCTATCATCTCCAATCTCATTTGGTCTTTCAAACAAAACCAGTATCATAGGAGAACATTCTCAAAGATTCTGAGCAGGAATTTATGGGGGTACGGGGAGATTATAAATGGGTATTTGTTGCCTTTATTGGTAAAAATGTTTGGAGGCGCCAGACTTCAGAGCCACAGGGCCCCAAAACAGTTCTGTAAATGCCTGAACCCCTGTGAAGCCGTGTATTGGGAGCTATAGTTTGTGTTTTGAAATGAAGAGATCTGAAAGCTTAGGAAATTCTTTTATTGCTTTTTGCTAGATTTCTTATCACTGAAATTACTTGTAAAGCTCTTTGTTTATAATAACATCAACTTGCATCTGCTGTTCTAAGGGGAAATAAAGAAGCAGAAAACTGTACATCCTTCAGGATTGATAGATAATGAAGAAAAAAAGCCCAAGAAGGAGGCAAAAACTTAAGAGGGGGAGAAAAAAGAAGCCGAAGAACTTAACAAGTCATTTCACCCCACCTGGAGTTTTCTACTCTGGAGACCATTTTGGATCATATTTATTGTGGGTGCT
Source organism: Dipodomys spectabilis (assembly GCF_019054845.1). Lineage (NCBI taxonomy): Eukaryota > Metazoa > Chordata > Mammalia > Rodentia > Heteromyidae > Dipodomys > Dipodomys spectabilis. The sequence goes on from NW_024870711.1 coordinate 4,367,564, forward strand.
GGAGATGATGCATTCTATTAGGTACACACCTTATCAAATCCTACCTTCAGCACTAAACTGAGTAACTTTAACTGTTATTTTGTATTTTATCTTTCTAGAATACTGCTAAGCACATAATGTGTGCCGAGGTTTGAAGCAGACCATAGCAGATTTGTGCTCAACTTTCAAAAGGAATGCATTAGTTTGCTTTTCCATAGCTACAGATTGCAGCATAATTTAACAGGTGCATTTTGCACTTCCCACCCACCATGAAGGCTTGGGTTTGGAAACACATAGAAGAAGATACAGGCCAAGTGTAATCTCTCTACATCCTGAGTACAATGGCATTTTCCTTGAAAATGAGATACCTCCCAACTTTTAACCTGAGACAAATAACTAATGACATTAGCCTCAGATGGAAAAACATTACTTGCAAACTCCAGCACCTATTATGAGATATGTCATGGGTGGAGGAATGCTGGTATTCTTTCTGAATGTTGCAAATTTCTCCTGAAATTTCTGGGTTTGATAAAGAAATATCTATGCTTTGGTTTTGTGGATATGTCTTATTTTAAAATAATTTAGTCATATGTTTTACAAGTTTTTAAAATTTTAAAGGACTTAGAGATTTGTAGCAATCAAGCATAGTGTGTGTGTGTGTGTGTGTGTGTGTGTGTGTGTAGGAAGGATTGGAGAAAAGTACCTATTTAGCATGTTCAACCCACAGCATGAAATTCCATAGATTAGATTAGATATAGATAAATATAGATAGATAAAATTGTGAGTTATGTAATACAAATTAAGTTCAGGGTGGTTTTTTTTGTGTGTGACAAACTTTTTGAAGGTTTTGGAGAAAATGAAGACGAGTCTTTTATCAAGAACCTTTGGTGGGGGGGGAGGAGGGGGGCGGAGACCCAACAGTTAAGACACAGCAGTGCAAATAGAGTTTGGATGGAGGTCCAGATCCAGAATCATCAGGTGTATTAACTGGCTCCCGATAGGAAGGGAAAAGCCCCCCCACCCCTGCCAAGTGAGAACTTGTTCAGTTCTTTGGTCGTTGTTGTTTCTTTTTTAAAAACTATTTTCCTGTCACTCATTCAGGGAATTCATTAAAGCTTGTTTCTCCTCCCAGGTGCTTCAATGAGTTTCATTGTTTCATTTCTGGTGTCTGTTGACTCAGAGATCTCTTTCACAATCCTCTTTGGTTTCCGAATGTTCTTTAAGGACGGGTTCTGATCAGCCTGTTTGCAGCTAGTGGGTCCCCTAATTGTGGCTTTGAATCCGCGAAAAGAAGGCATGCAACGAGGGTCACAGGGGAGATGTGTGTGTGTGTGTACGCGCGCGCGCGCGTGTGACAGGGGAGGGGTGTGCGCGCGCGTGTGACCAGAGCTCATTCCAGCCGGCTCCTGTGTTTCCTGCGAGAACCAGCAGGTGACAGCAACACCTCGGGGGAAGGCCGCAGCCCAGCTCCCCAGGACCCGAACAATAGACCCCAGATCCAGTCCTGGGTTGAAGATGGGGGTGGGAGGAACCCTTTTTCGTCCAGGAGACCAGGAGACCCCCCCCCCCAATCCCTCCACTGGGGCGGGGAAGGGATCTTCAACCTCGCCTCGGTGCACAGCCGAGCGCTCGAGGTCGGCCTCTCGTCCCCACGGGGCGCGGGGCGCCCAGAGGTGCGGCGCCCTGCCCGGGCCGTGTCTCAGCCTGGCACCCACTTCGGGACGTCCCTAGGCTTCCCTGCCTCCCCCGCCCTCCTCGGGAGGAGGCCGAGAAGCCGCGTCAGAAGCCCCAAACACGGACCCACATCCAGGCAGCCACAGGGCGAGGAGTTCGAGCGAGGCCAGCGCGGGGTCGCTTCCCACCTCCGATCTCCCCGCCGTCCCCCGCACCAGACTCGCGCCGCCTCTGCCAGGCACCGCCGAGATTGCGTTTACTCTTCACCCCCTTCTCTCCGCGGCTCACGCCCACCTCAGTGCCAACCCGAGTGGGAAGCCCCCGCGGCGTTAGTTTCTAGAGTTAGAGCCAAAAGAGAGAGAGGAGGGGAGGGGAGGGGAGGGAGGCACGGGGAGGGGGGGGCCGTGGCGCAGCCCGGAGCGCGCGCTCCCCGCCAGTGGCGCTTCGCGAAGCTTTGGGTGCGGGTCTTGAACCTGCCTTGCCCGCCGCCCCGCGCGGCCCCCGCCCCGGCCCGGAGCCCCGGCGGATCCCGGGCGCGCCCCGCGTCTCCTCCACCCCCCGCGCCCCGCCACCTCCCGCGCGCCGGGCGGAGCGGCGGGCACCGCGCACCCGCGTCCTCGGCCGGGAGGGCGGGCTCGGCTCCCGGAAGAGCGGAGCGGGAGGGCGGCCCGAGGGGCCGGGCGGGGAGGGGACGCGGAGAGGGGGCGGGCCGGGCTGCGATCGCTCCAGCCACGGCTCGGGAGCGGCGGCGGGCGCCGAGACCCGCGACCCGGCTCGGGGACGGGCGATCGCGGCGCGGGGGGCCCTTCGAGGTTGCCTCCCCCCACATCTACCCTGCCGCGCGAGGGTTCGCCTCCAGACCCAGCCGCTGACGCCGGCTCCCCGTCCACCCCGGAGCCGCAGACCGCCCCCCGCCCCCGGCGCCCGGCGGACCTGGGCCTCGGGTGAACGGGGCGAGGGGAGGAGGGGGTGGGGGTCCCCGGACCGGAGAGGACGCGCGCGGCTCTGGGGACGGAGGTCCGGGAGCCGCGGCCTCGGGGGGCGCAGAGCGCACGGAGCTGAGGCCGGCAGCCAGGTGAGCCCGGGAACCGCGGGCGGCGTTGGGGGAGTTGGGGTGGGGGGGGACGGGGTCAGCGCGCCTGCGGACAGGGAGACTCAGGTTTGCAAAGTAGATGGGTTCTCCCCCCCCCCCGCCCCAGCCAGGGCCTGGGCACCCCCTGGGGGGAACCTACCTAGAGCAGGGATTTAAGGGGTGTTGAACTCTTACCCCCCCACCCTACCCCACCAGCCGTGCTTGTGGATGCGCCGTGAACCTTGGGCTATTAGGATCCCCTTCCACCATGTTCCCAGAGACCTTCCTCCGGCTTTGGCTCAGGGGTCCTGACCTGGGCGTTGTGGGGGTTCTTCCCAAAGGCCTGGCCGTCAGCATTCTGAAAAGGAATGCCCATCCTAACTCCAGTGAGCTCCCTCCCATGCCCTAGGAGCTGGGAGGAGCCAGAAGCCTGGTCGGCTGTGCCCCCCACTCTCTCCCCCGCAGGTGTTAGCTGAGATTCTGCTCCCTGCCCAGACCCGCCCCCCCTCCCCGAATTGCAACCAGAGTCTCTTGCCAGTCCCTGCACAGGACTCCACCCCCTGTCTACATCTGGGTGCTAGGCCCTGCGTGCCTTCACCCCTGCCTACTGATCTTGGCAGTCTGGCACCCTCTCTCCTCCCATCCCTGGGGGGGCTGGCGTAGGCCCAGCAGAGCCGATGTTGTAATGTCCCTGGCAGTGCCCATGGAGAAGATCTGCCCAGCCTGTTCCCAGTCAGTTAAGTCAGGCCTTCCACCCGCCCTGGGAGTTTGACTCAGGCTCTGGAACTGGAGATGATAGCTCTGAGCTGAGAGACCCGAGGCTGGGAATGGTGGGGGCTCTCTGTAGTCCGGGGCAGCTGTCCCACTAATAGGGCACTGGGGACTTGGTGCTGCTCAGCTGAGCACCAGCCTTTTCAGGGCAGTGGACATTTTCCTTGGAGGAAGATAGGGATGGGTGGTGTTTCGGACCTAAATGACCTAGGTAGAAGGTTGTTCCATTGGCGTCTGTTGGTCTGTTAAGAGTGTAAGAAGGTGGCCAGGACAGCGCAGTTTCTAGAATGCTGGGAGTCATAGACCTAGATGGCTGAGTGGTGGACAGCAGACAGCCCTCCCAGCTCCTCTCCATTCCTTCCACCCTGGCCTCAAGGGGGCCCAAGACCTCCGCACCCCAGGTGGAAAGGGATTGGCAGTGTCTGGAAGGCATGAAGACTCGGTTTCCCTTTCTCTGTTTGGCTCTCTCTCTGGAAGCATCCCCAAGGGGACTGTTTCCCAGCTGGACTTGGGGTGTTACAGGGCCTCCAGAAAAGGAACAAGAGCTCCCAGGACCCCTTACAGAACCAGCCATACACAAACACATAAACACACCTCCCAGCTGCCTGCTGCCGCCCACCACATTCATATGCATTCCTTAGCCTTCTGCCTGGTAGACATACCCCCAGGCACCTGCGGACAAAGGTGCTGCATCTTGCCCTCACCTAGCTTTTGCCACCACCTTTCACTCCTCATCCCTTCTACACATGTACCACTTGTTCCAGAACTCTCCTTAGCACTGTCTCCCAGAGACATGCATGGGCCGGTTAATACGTAGTTAGAATGGCTCATTCTCTGCCTTCTGTCTGGCTAGATCCAGGCACTGGCTGCATTTTAAAAGGCTCCCTAGGCCTGGGAGTAGGAGGCACATGTGTCTCATGAGTGGGCATGAACTGGAGGACATTCTGAGAGGCAGGAGGCCTCCGGGGACCTCAGGACTGCCCTCAGCTAAATAGTCCACCAATTAGCTTCTCCATCCTGGACAGCAGAGAGGTCGAGAGCCAGAGGACAGCTGCCTCCTCCTCCCTGTCTGTCTTAGCTGCCACCTAAAGCCCGATGGGATTTTTTTTTTCAAGGCAGAAGGCCAGAGCACGGAGAGAGCTACTCTGAGGATCTCCAGCATACAGATGAAAGAGTACAGGCTGAGCATGGATTATGCTGGAATTTCCTGGGCGTTGAAAAGCTGCTGAGCAGGACAGAGGACAGGGCCATAGGCTGACTCCCCCCCCCCCCCCCCCCCCAACGCTCACCCTGCAGTTAACAGGTGTAAGAGCCAGATCAGCAACCGCCACAGACTTAAAACCACTGGCCTGTTTGTCCTCAGGGATACTCCCTCTCCTGGACAGCAGCCAGCCTAGCAATCTGGAGCCAAATTGTTTCTCTGTTTCTTCTAGCAATGATACCTTTCTGATAGGCTAGCCGCCCCCACAGCCATTCCCCTCCATGGCCCTTTCCTTCTGTGGGCCCAGTTCTTAACTTGACCTTGTAGGAGAGAAACTTGAGGCTGATTTGAACTTCTTGGGAGAGGGGGTTTTAAGAGAATATCCAGGGATAAAAGTTTATCTGGCCTTCAACTGCTCCACTCTGTCTCTATTTTCCTTTTACCATCGAAGAAGATCCTTAGATATTTTCAAATCCAGAAGGTAAAAGGAAGAAGAGATTCAATGTAAATAGAGGCTGTGTTTGTCTAGGTTATAAAAGCATCTTCCTTTCCTTGTTTAGATTTTTAACTATAAAAATAAGGTATGCTGTTGTAACAAGAAGAATATCCAGAGAGGTGTAAGACAAAATTAATTATCCCCACCTACATCCTCCATCTCTACATCCTCTACCTCCTACCACAGCTAGTTTTAATGATCTAATATATCTCTGTCATACCTTCTTTCAGGCCAATTTGGCTTATATGATCAATTTTTTTAAAAAATTACTTTGTAGATCGAGATGCGGAAACTCTATTAAGTAAGCTGGATTTGTTTTACAAAGTATAGGTACTTAACATTTAATTTTAGCAGTTAATTTTTAAAGCTCTTACAGATTTGCTAATTGAATATGCTTTCAAATCTTTCATTTTTCATAGAGAACAGACTGCATAAGCAATGCTCTACGAGCTACATTTCTACATCTCTAATTTTTGCCAGTTTCTGAAAATAAAATACAACCTTGCTGCCCAAGACTTTTCCTTGCTTTTTTATAAACCACAGAAGTGTGGCAGGCTCTAACGTCTCCTCTGTATCAAAAAGACAGAAAGTGTTATCTACAGAAACCGAGCTGGGGTTTTATTTTTTTTTAATCACAGGAAACTTTGTCTAATCAGTCTCATTTTCTGAGCTATCATTCTACATCCACATTTTTTGCTGCTTCGAGTGTTTTATATTTTTAAAACTTTGTACACATTTGAAATATGAATGTTTTCCTGATTGAGACCAGTTTTCTGGACTTTTTTTTTTTGTTGCAGGATTTCTAAACCCTGGCCATTTCTTCTTATGAGCTGTAGTAGACAGAGGAATGGCAGGAAGGCTAGGAGAAAGAGGAGTTAGGGTCCTGGCCTTGTAGGTCATACCTTCCATCGGTCTCCACCCCTGTGTGGCCACAGGGATGTACTGGGCTGTGTTCAGGATGCTCTCCTGGACCAAATGCAGAGATGTTGCATTCCTAGAACCAACGAAGCTGTCTTCGAAAGTCATTTTCTAAGTCCTACCTGTTTAATATTCCAGGCATGAGCTGTACTTGTGTTCTTGTCTCCTGTTTTTCTACCTTTGAAACTTGCTTCAGAAGAACCTGTGGTGGTATGAATTAGTTGACAGCAATTTATTCCATATCTTAAGCTTTCCTCCTCTCTTATTTTCTTTGTCTTAAGACAGATACACTGAACATTAGTTTTATATATTAAAAATGATCATTGATTTGTCAGAGAAGCAAGACCTGATCAAATTGCCTATTCTGACTCAGCAACTTTTCCCCCCTCCCTGAAGACACTTCTTTTTAACGTTCAATATTCTGTGTCTGAATCTGAAAGGAATTCTCATCCAACATGAGAATACACTTCTGGATTCCTTTAAGATCTTTGTTTCTTTTTAATTGATTACCTTTGTTCTTAGTAAAATTTCAAAAAAAAAAAAAGTGGCTCAAGCAGCAATCTACATGTAGTGTTTCCATTTATTCTTTCTGATTCTTGAAGACAGAAGCTAAGTGTCTTTGGCATATTTTATAATTGCTTTTACTCTTTTCTGGATCTTTCAGAGAAAGGCCAGCTTCATGTTGTCATAAAGATGCATGATAGGTTCTACGCCAGAACACCATATTGCAGTCCCCAAACAGTGTTACTTTTATGTGTCATCAAAGCCAACATCTTGCCCTTTCTCATGTTCTAGAATGTTCCATGCTGTACAACCAATATTTCTGGTGGTGCATCTTTTCCTATCTTGCATTGTTCTCTTTCAGACAACAATGGCAAAAATATCATTGTGATGTTAACAAAACACTTATTATTTCTTCTCCATAATTGTCTAGTTGTAAGTTTAGGTGGGCAGTGTTTATTGTTACTTTGTATACAGATTACAGAATGTGTGCGTGTTCGGCTGCAAAGAGCCTATTTTATGGAGTATCTTCTGGGAAAAACAGTGAAACAATCTTCCTGGCCTACAAGCTTGCTTTGGGCATATTCTGTTCTTGATAAGCCTGTGCTGGAAGGCTGTGGCTCTGGACAGAATCTGATTTGCTTTGGTGTGTCTAGCAAGTCCTCCAAGGAAGTTTTTAGATTTGGGTGGTTGGACCTGCACCGTGAATTGTTCCAGATGTTTACTAAACAACTAGTGTTGATAGACCAGCGTTGTGGAAATGAAGAGGGCATTGTGTACTCTTATTCTGTTATCTCCCTTCTCTTCTCTTGTACTGGTAGGTAATCTGTGAATGATCCCAGAAGTGTTTAGGAGTTATTTGAAGAGAATCTCTATGTTTGTTTGTTTTTTTGGGGGGGGTTCCGGTCATGGGGTTTGAACTCTGGGCCTGGGCACTATCCCTCAGCTCTTCAGCTCAAGGCTGACGCTCTACCACTTGAGCCACAGCGCCACTTCTGGCTTTTTTCTTTTTTGCTTCTGTGGTGCTGAGGAATCGAATCCAGGGCCTCATGTATGCAAGGCAAGTGCTTTACCACTGAGCCACCTTCCCAACCCTCTCTATGTTTTTTTAGGAACTAATTATTATGTGTAAGTGCCTCTTAGTTGCTTCCACAGGCTCTGAGTTGAATTATTTTGTGCATAGAGTATCAGAGGGATGGTTGGTTTCAGTGACTAATTGGAAGATGGCCACTATACCTCGACCTATAAGAATGTAGAAAAGGTGTCTCTCCATGAGAGCTTTATGAGGCTGACACTGAAGATTTCATCTTACAGCACAGTTACCATGGCCAGATGAGAAAGGAAGGGTGCAAGAATTAAATTATAAGTTTTATTATTGATCATAGTGAAGTGTGGTTTCATGGCTTGGTTTTGGTTCCATTGGGTCACAAGGCCACACATATCCAAGGGGGCAAGTCCTTTCTTGTGAGCAATGTGAGCATCATGCTTCCCCCGCTTATTTTTCTCAACCGTAGTAAATCAGTCAAATTGTCTTGTCTGGGCAACACACAGACTTTGAGACAAAACAGCGGAGAGAGACAGAGTACCACCCATCTCTAGATCAATAAACAGAGAAGATTCCTGGTCCTCTGGTCTTCCTGTAGCCCTAGGGCCACGCCTACAGGCCTAGCTTGTAGGCTTCGTGCTCTGGCTTTCAGAGACTCAGACAGGTTTCCTAAGCCAGGCGTACAGAGAAATTACTCTTAGGGCATAGTCAGTATTTTTGATTCATCTTACTAGAAAGTTAACTATACTCTTAAAAGAAACTTTTAATGATTTAGTTGAAAAGATATTACATGCACGAACATTTTAAATATAGAACTTAGACTACAACAAGAAATAAATCTCCCTGTGCCCCCCAATCTCCTTCTTTTTCTTTCTCTTCAAGTTGCATATATCCCTCCCAAAATACCCTCCCATACATATGTATTTGTTCCTCTTAAGCTTGAAAGTGGGAGATGACACTGTTTTTCACATCCTCCTTTCACGTGGAAATCATTTTCATATCTGCACATAAACAGCCCATGCGCCTTGTTAAGAATGTGTCACCATCTCCCAACCATCTTTCTATTCATAGACAGTCTTTCCCCTATAAGCAATTCACAGACGCTCATGCTGCCACCAGGCTCAGACCTGTAATCCCAGCTACACCGGAGCCTGAGATCTGAGGATCAAAGTTTGAAGCCAGCAGGAAAGTTTTAAAGAGGCTTTTCTCCAGTGAGCCATCAAAAAAACCAGAAGTGGAGTGTGGCTAAAGTGGTAGAGCACTAACCTTGAGCAAAGGGAAAGCACTCTGGCCTTCAGTTCAAACCCTAGTATACATAGACACACATGCGCGCGCGCACACACACATATGAGCACGCGCACACACACACACACACACACACACACACACACACACACACACACACACACACACACACAGTCCACAGGATTTTCTTCTTCAAACTAATATGGTGCACCTGAAGAATTTCCTAGAAGTAGAGCCACTAGATGCCTATAGCAGCTGCCGTCCATGCATCAGTATTACAGTGTGAACTCCTAAGCAGCCACACATTGAAGAAACCCTGTTACTCGTATTTTCTCCAGCATGGTATCTTATCCATCTCATAGGTAGCAATGATGTCACATAATCAATTCCACCTGCAATAACAAAAATGTCACAGATCAAGTGACTTAGAAACAATAAAAAGTTATTTGTTAGTGTTCGGAAGGCCAGTCTGAGATCAGAAGCGCCCGCATGATTGGGTACTTGTAAGGGCTCCCTTCCTTGGTTGTAAATAGTTCTTTTATACTATGGAGAGAGGGAGCTGGAAATCCCTTTGGGGGTCTCTTTTCTAAGACCACTAATCCCCTTCTTATAAATCCTTATGACTTAATTATCTCCTAGATGCCTGGCTTCCTAATACTATCACCACAGTGGCCAGTATATAAACATCCAGTCTATAACAAACGACACATCACTGTTGTTCCAATAGGCTTTCCTTTAAATATGAGCAAACGATGCATCTTTTCCTATGTTCTACGCTTTTTCTGTAAGCCATGGGAGGGAATGCCCCCCTTAGGGTAGAGAATCTTTGTTCAGAAAGTGTGCCTACATCACTATCCTCTTCTTACACAACCTCATTTATCTTTCAGAATCTTGATGCCTGTGCTCTTTCTACATCTGTTCCACCTTCTCTTCCTCATACCCCACAGCCATCTCTCTGTGTCCTTCACACTTCACTGCCTCCGTGAAATGTCTGGAGCATCCATAGTGGTATTACAGGGGGTGAGAGCGGGGGCTGGGCGGGGGGGACACACTAGCACCGGGAGAATTCAAGTGTCTTTAAGGATAGAAAATCTTCTGCGCCACCTGTCTTTAACAAGAACAGTTTTCTAATTTCCATACCGGGTGGCTGGCAGAGCAGGGGAGGAGAGTAAACGGGAAAATTGTAATAACTTCTTCCAGAAGAAAAGAGTAAAAGTAAAACTGAGCCGGCATTACCCTATGCTCCTCTAAGGAGACCCCTAAGACACTTTCACATAGGGAGTAGGGCTGAGCAACCTGGTACATGATCTCCCATGCAGGTCGAGCCTGCATGACTCACTACAGACAGTGAGAGCTGCAGATGACCCAGGACCCGGTGTGGGCAGCTGGGCTGTGTATGGATCCTCTCTCCTACCCCTTCTGATTCTGTGTCTTTCTAGGAAGCAAGCTTAGCTGCAGATCCTCAGGCTTTGAAAAAGCCTCAGTCCCACCAGGGAGCAGGGTGATGGCCGGGGCAATGGTGGGCACCCTGAAGATGTCCCATGGCTACTGAAGGGACTATCCAGTCAGGGAACCGAGTGGCGGGCATGGTGTACAGCCTGTGGATCCTGGTCCTGGGGCCCTCAGTTCTGGCTCTGGAAGGTAAGGAGAGGAGGCAGAGACCTTCCCTTATCAGGGGAGCTTAGGGTGGGTGGGAAATAGAAGATTCAAAAAAGGCAGACAAGAGGGCTGACTTTCATCAAAAAAGGAAAATGTAGGACCCGATCATGTATTTCAGAAACAGGATCCTGGCGTTGGGATCCTGCTGGCTAGTTAAATGGACCAGGGAAGGAGAACTCCTTCCTTCTCCATGGGGGTGGACTGGGGGTTAATAGTGCTAGCTGGAGGCTTGGCAACATGTCCCCCTTTATCTCTGGACAGAGGTGCTGCTGGACACCACAGGAGAGACCTCTGAGATCGGCTGGCTCACCTACCCACCAGGTGGAGTGAGTGTCACTCTTCATTCATTCTTCCCCATCCCCATAGTCCCCTAGAGAGCCCTGCTCAGGAAGGGAATTCTGGGTAAAGGGAGTAAGACTCCCCCCTAGAGGAATAAGATGGAAAGGCATCCACTCTGTGCTTGGCTTGTGTCCATTTTAAGGCTCAGTGGAATAGAGGCATCTCCTTTACTGTCACCTTCCCCTCCATCCCTCTCTAACCCCTGAACAGCTAATACTTCTCCTGGTCCCATTTCTCGCCCCCCCTCCTGCAGTGGGACGAGGTGAGCGTTCTAGATGACCAGCGGCGCCTGACAAGGACCTTCGAGGCATGCCACGTGGCAGGGGCCCCTCCCGGCACTGCCCAGGACAATTGGTTGCAGACACACTTCGTGGAGCGGCGAGGGGCTCAGAGGGTCCACATCCGACTGCACTTCTCCGTGAGGGCATGCTCCAGCCTGGGTGTGAGTGGGGGCGCCTGCCGGGAGACCTTCACCCTGTACTACCGCCAGGCCGAGGAGCCAGACAGCCTGGACAGCGTTTCAGCCTGGCATCTCAAGCGCTGGACCAAGGTGGACACTATTGCAGCCGATGAGAGCTTTCCGGCCTCATCGTCCTCCTTCACCTCCTCCTCCTCCTCTTCCACGTGGACCGTGGGACCTCACAGGACCCATCAGCGCGCTGGGCTGCAGTTGAATGTCAAAGAGCGGAGCTTTGGGCCTCTGACCCAGCGTGGTTTCTACGTAGCCTTTCAGGACACCGGGGCCTGCCTGGCCCTTGTCGCAGTCAAGTTGTTCTCCTACACCTGCCCTACTGTTCTCCGTGCCTTTGCCTCCTTCCCTGAGACCCAGGCCAGTGGAGCTGGGGGGGCCTCCCTGGTGGCAGCCGTGGGCACCTGTGTGGCTCACGCAGAGCCCGAGGAGGATGGAGTAGGGGGCCAGGCAGGGGGCAGCCCCCCCAGGCTGCACTGTAACGGGGAAGGCAAGTGGATGGTGGCTGTCGGGGGCTGCCGCTGCCAGCCTGGCCACCAGCCTGCGCGTGGAGACAAGATCTGCCAAGGTGAGAGTTCGTGCCCGCCCCACCTGCTCAGCACCCCTCCTTCCTAACCTGCCCAGCGCCTCCCCTGTTCCTCACCTCGCGCTCCTCTCCCGAATACCAAAACCCTTGTGGTCAGGAAGCAGCCAAATGAGGAAATGACCTGTTCCCCCCAATTTCAGTTTCTAAAACACACAGAGTTAACTCATACCCACCCTTTTGATATTTCTGGAAACTGCAAAGCCTTCCCTAGCAATTGCCAAGAATCCCAGGGATTTGCCAGCCTAATATGTGATAGAGATCAACAACTGTTGAGTTCTTGGCTTAGCACAGGAGGCAAATCCTTTGTGTCCCGCGCCCCGGTCTGCCGTGGGTATCTGGGAAGGAGGTGGAAGGTGCTGGTAGGTATGGTGAAGGACATGGCAGGCCTTGCCCACCTGCAGCCCCCAGCCCTTCTCACTCTGTCACTGGTGGAAATGCAATTCTTTCCCCATGACTGAGAGACTAAATCTCTGCTGCAGGAAAGAGGGGGCCGGGGCCAGGTCTCAGGAGGGATGGAGAGCTATGGAAAGGAAAGGGGGCTATGCAGGTGCACCAGGGTCTTGGGGGCAAATGGAAAGAGTATGCCCTCTTTGTTCTCCTCTCTGTCTCCTCAGCCTGCCCCAGGGGTTCCTATAAGGCCTTGGCGGGGAATGCCCCCTGCTCTCCATGCCCCATCCGTAGCCACGCCCCTGACCCTGCCGCTCCTGTGTGCCCCTGCCTCCAGGGCTTCTACAGGGCCAGTTCTGACCCCCCAGAAGCTCCCTGTACTGGTAAGTCCCCAAGGACCATGGCACAGAAAAGAGCCTGGGAGTGGAGGGCTGGTGTGGGGTGCAACGGCAGGGAAAGAGGGAGTCCCGACTCCCACCTTCTGGCCCACACCCTCCCGTTCCCCCCTTCCCACCCCACCCAGGCCCTCCATCGGCTCCCCGAGAACTGTGGTTCGAGGTACAAGGCTCAGCGCTCATGCTTCACTGGCGTTTGCCCCAGGAGTTGGGGGGCCGAGGAGACCTGCTCTTCAATGTCGTGTGCAAGGAATGCGGGGACCACCCGGAGGGCGGCGGCCGGGCCACATGTCGCCGCTGCAGGGACGAGGTGCATTTTGACCCCCGCCAGAGGGGCCTGACCGAGAGCCGAGTGTTAGTCGGGGGGCTCCGAGCACACGTCCCCTACATCTTGGAAGTGCAGGCTGTCAACGGGGTGTCGGAGCTCAGCCCTGACCCACCCCAGGCCGCAGCCATCAATGTCAGCACCAGCCACGAAGGTGAGCGCTTTGTCCACCGGAAGGACGTCCTGCCTCAACTCCTCAGAACCCCCTTCCTGCCTGCCCTCCAGTCCCTGGTCTGAGGACCCTTGCCTCCCGTGATCAAGGCTGATCCCAGAGACTCCCGCTCCCTCCTAACGTCACCGCCCTGCCATTCAGTCCCCTCTGCAGTCCCTGTGGTACACCAGGTGAGCCGGGCGGCCAGCAGCATCACCGTGTCCTGGCCACAGCCTGACCAGACAAACGGGAATATCCTAGACTACCAGCTCCGCTACTATGACCAGGTGCGCCACACCCACGGGAAGGGAAGGTGTGAGCAATGAGGAGACCTCGGACAGCAGTGGGGTGCAGGGGGGCCACAGGGCCCAGGCTTGACCTCAAGTGAACGAATGACCGCTGCCCACAGGCAGAAGATGAATCTCACTCCTTCACCCTGACCAGCGAGACCAACACTGCCACTGTGACACGGCTGAGCCCTGGGCACATCTATGGTTTCCAGGTGCGGGCACGGACTGCAGCTGGCCACGGACCCTATGGGGGAAAAGTCTATTTTCAGACACTGCCTCAAGGTGAGGGGAGGCCTAGATGGGCAAGAGGGAGGCCCAGATGTCCTTGCCATGACCTTGACCCAGTCTCCTCCAATTGGAGATCGGTGGCTGACCCCCTGACCTTGGGGCTATGGGAGGAATGCTTGTGGGGTTGCAGACACACACATACACACACACATCGTGTATGCTCTGGGGGTTGTGGCGGGTGAAGTGTAGACGTGAGTGGGTGTGTGTTGCAGGAGTGTGTATACGTGACCATTGTGCATGCCTGTGTGCAGGCGAGTGGGGTGCGGCTGCTCTCTTGTGTTTATATCAGGCTTGGCTCCCTGTGACCCCAGTGCTGGTCCCTTAGGTGAGCTGTCCTCTCAGCTTCCAGAGAAGCTGTCCTTGGTGATTGGCTCTATCCTAGGGGCCTTGGCTTTCCTCCTGCTGGCAGCCATCACCGTGCTGGCGGTCATCTTCCAGCGGTGAGACCCCTGCCACTCCCGCCCAACCTGCCCAGCCCCGTTCAAGCCCTGCTGGCTTCAGAGCCATAGCACCCACCCCACACCCTTCTCCCTGGAGCGGCCCTGAGCCTTGTGCAGCCGTAGAGAGGAGGGGCCTGGCAGTGTCCTGTCCCCTCGGGACCTCGGTTGGACAGACTTCCCGGCAGGGTGGCACCACGGGGCAGAAATGGGGGCATCATTCCAGGTTGTTGGTTTATCCCTCAGGAAGCGCCGTGGGACCGGCTACACGGAGCAACTACAGCAGTACAGCAGCCCAGGTGGGGTCACAGAGTGGAGCTGGGGTTAGGGGATTTGGGGCTGGGGTGGTGGGGGGGGGGCGGAGGGTGCCCTCTACACCCTCTCCCAGAGGGGAGAAGGCACGTCTGAGTATCTGGGTACCCAGCCTTGAAGCACACATCCTTAGAGCATGCCCCATCCTGCAGGACTTGGGGTCAAGTATTACATTGACCCCTCGACCTATGAGGACCCCTGCCAGGCCATCCGAGAGCTTGCCCGAGAGGTGGACCCCGCGTATATCAAGATTGAAGAGGTCATTGGGGCAGGTACCACAGGGACAGGGAAGCTCTGGAGGGCTGGAGGGCTGGGGTATCTAAACACAGTGGAACACTGCTGGTCCTTCCTTGAACCCTCTGACGCCTCTTCTCCCAGGGTCCTTCGGAGAAGTGCGTCGAGGCCGCCTGCAGCCGCGGGGAAGGCGGGAACAGGCCGTGGCCATCCAGGCCCTGTGGGCTGGGGGTGCAGAGAGCCTACAGATGACCTTCCTTGGCCGGGCCGCACTGCTGGGCCAGTTCCAGCACCCCAACATCCTGCGGCTGGAGGGTGTAGTCACCAAGAGCCGGCCTCTCATGGTGCTGACAGAGCTCATGGAGCTTGGACCCCTGGACAGCTTCCTCAGGGTCAGTTCCGGCTTGCAGGGAAGGGAGGGGGATTTCTTGGGTCTGGGGGAGCTTCGCTCCCTGCCTTGTCCGGGGTGGGCGTCACCAAATTCACCTCTGCCCTCCCACACTGCTCTGGCGTGCCAGTGGCCCTGCCTTCCTCACTGACCTCTGCCCCCTGCCCTTCAGCAACGGGAGGGCCAGTTCAGCAGCCTGCAGCTGGTGGCCATGCAGAGGGGGGTGGCCGCCGCCATGCAGTACCTGTCCAGCTTTGCCTTTGTGCACCGCGCCCTCTCTGCCCAAAGCGTGCTCGTGAATAGCCACCTGGTGTGCAAAGTGGCCCGCCTGGGTTACCATCCTCAGGTGAGTCCTGGATCCAGTGGGCTTGGAATCCTTCAGCAGGTGCTGGGGGGGTGGAACGGGATCTGGGGTGGGCCACTCAGGTGGGATAATAGAGGATTGGGGGACAGGGGGGTTGGAGGCTTTCCCCCTGTGATGGGAGAGACAAGTCTGCGTGAGGGGCCATGGAGGGATTTCAGGGACTAAGGCGCAGAAAGGAATTGGGGAGGACAGGAGGTCTACAGAAGTCCCATCCAGCGCCTGCCTTCCCTCCTCCTCCTCCCCCACCCCCATCCCCTATTAGCTGGCACAAGTTCATGTTCTCTGCACCTCAGAGCCTGCATCCCCTGGCCATCCACCCTGCAGGGTCGTTAAGGAGACCCTGAACTCCGATCCCAGCGGGGTCAGTGTGATTCCCTCTGTGTTCTTGTGGCCTCTGCCTCTCAGGGTCCAAGTTCTCTGCTGCGCTGGGCCGCGCCCGAGGTCATCACGCACGGGAAGCACAGCACGGCCAGCGATGTCTGGAGCTTTGGGATCCTCATGTGGGAAGTGATGAGCTATGGGGAACGGCCTTACTGGGACATGACTGAGCAGGAGGTGAGTGCTTCGCCTGCCCTGGCTCCACCTTGGCGCTCCTCCTGCGTCCCTTCTGTGCTCTGAGCCCTCCATTCTTTAGTCTGCTCACATGGGAAAGTCTTCAGAACTGGTGAAACCAGACCAGCCTCTTTGGGGGGAGGGGGAGTCCTTCCCCCCTCCTGCCTCAATGCTGCCTCTGACTCCAAGCTACCACCTTCCCCGCTTTTTCCTCCTAACACTCCTCTCTACTAGCAATAGCTTCCCATCACTGTGTTTCCTGGCCCCCTAGGTACTAAATGCAATAGAACAGGAGTTCCGGCTGCCCCCACCTCCAGGTTGTCCACCCGGACTACATCTGCTGATGCTTGACACATGGCAGAAGGATCGTGCCCGGAGGCCTCACTTTGACCAACTGGTCGCTGCCTTTGACAAGATGATCCGCAAACCAGACACCTTGCAAGCGGATGGGGCCCCCGGGGACAGGTCTGGAGCTTGGGGTTGGAGCCTGGGGAAACTAGGGAGGGTAGATACAAACCAGAAAGGGAACTGAGGAGAGAGGGCTAAGATGAAGAGGAGAGCCTGACCTGCCTGCCCCTTCCCACCTTAGACCTTCCCAGGCGCTCCTGAATCCCGTGGCCCTGGACTTCCCTTGCCTGGACTCACCCCAGGCCTGGCTCTCGGCCATTGGGCTGGAGTGCTATCAGGACAACTTCTCCAAGTTCGGCCTTTGCACCTTCAGCGATGTGGCTCAGCTGAGTCTGGAGTAAGTGGGGATTTGGGGAGGAGGGGGCAAGGATGTGGGGCCTGACTCGAGGGAGGGTGGCATGTCTGGGATCTTGGAGAAGCAGGCCTCCATCTGACCTTCTCCCTCCCCACCAGAGACCTGCCCGCCCTGGGCATCACCCTGGCTGGCCACCAGAAGAAGCTGCTACACAACATCCAGCTCCTTCAGCAGCACCTGAGACAGCCAGGTTCGGTAGAGGTGTGAGTGAGGCCTGGGCAGGAAGCCAAAAGCCAGCGATGCTATGGCCCAGGACTGGATTCAGGGCCACGGAGACATGAGTGAGATAAAAGCCAGGATCCATGTTGACCCCTTCTCCTGGACAGGACGTCCAGTCGTCTGGACGCTGCATTCCCCAGCCCCAGCCTCTCCCACATTAAAGAAAAAGAAGGGAATTTACAAGCTCAGGTGTGTCCGGGCCTGAGTCGGTTGGCAGGGAGGGCTCAGGGAGGCCCTCAGGAGGGGCAGATTGGTGGGTGAGATGGCAAGACACTAATGAAGAGGGGGGGGGGCAGGGAACAGGAAATGACTTTATTGGAAGGTGATGAGGCTCAGCCTAGCCTGTCTGTCCCTCAGACACCTGTCCACATGCCCAGTGCTTCAACTCTCCACTGCTCTCCCATTTAAGACACACAGGGGGTGGAAACAGGTGATGGAGAAGGCAAGCCTGTCCTTAAAGTGCTCAGATGAGTAGTGGGACTTCCACAAGAGAATAAAGGATTCTTGTGTTGAGGAGAAGACCACAGCGTTCCCCCTTCTCTTGGCTCCCAAGTGGAAGGAGTTGTAGAGACCCAGGACAGTTTGTCCCAGCATGCCTCCCTTTGCGTTCATTTTGACTCCACTTTCCCACTTGGACTCGGTGTCGTTGGGTGTGGATGGGTTTTGTTCTCAGACCTGGTACTCCCAGCCTTCCCCATCTTCCACGCCTCTGTTGACGATGCCCCGCAAGTCCCTGCGCAGGGTGCCTTGCCGAAGCCTTTCCCAGTTGGTGCTGCTGCGGGAGGTGCTCCGAGACACAGAGGGTGTGGGAAAGGACAGGTAGGGACCAAAGGGACGGCCCAGCTCCAGTTTTCCCCCTGAGTCTTTGTCCAAGTCCTCCGAGCAGAGGACATCTTGTGGCTGGAAGGCCTGGGCGTAGCGTAGAATCCGCTGCCGGTTGAGATCCTGCCTGTCTTCCACCCTGTGGAGCACGAGAAGAAGACTTGAGAAGCGTTGAAGAACGTCTGTAAGACCAACTCCGATCTTCCGTTCGCTCCCTCACCTCCGCCCCACTAATGTTGGCCCTTCTCCTTTTCTGTAGCCAGCTTTCAGAAAGCAGCAGGTGGTGGTCCTCCAGCTCTGAGGATGTTTAGGGCTCCAAGCTCCAAATGAAAGCCCTTCCCCAAGAGCGGAACTCAGGCAATAGGCTTTGGACCCCAGTAACTATGTCAACCTCCATAGGAGGAAGCGGGAAGTCATCTAAGGGAAGAACCACCTCCATAGGAGGAAGCAGGAAGTCATCTAAGGGAAGAACCACCATGGAAAGATATTTGGTTAGGGAACACCCACCCTGGCACCATCACTCACCGTAGGAACCAGCGGTCCCCCAGCCCATAGTCGCGCCCACAGATCCCTGAGCGAGGCCACAAGCAGCGAGGCAACTTCCGCTCGAGCATCACCGTGGTGGCCACCACCTACATTCAGGGACAGGAGAGGTGACAGAAAGAGGAGGTTGTCAGAGAGGCCCAGACTGAGGAATGCAGCTGGGGCAGGGGCAGCCAGGTAGAGGAATACGTTTAGTAAATGCATGGCAACTAGGGAGCTCATCGTTTCCCAGAGGTGGGATGGGACACCTCTGAACCAAGGTGGCAGTGGGATTCTCCAGGAGAGAATTCTCTGTAAGAGAGAACTGACAAAACTGACAAGGCCCACAATTCACCCTGTGATGTGAGAACATTGTAAAGTCGGGCAGAGGCCGGTGAGACACCACAGCTTCCTTTGGAAGGGACGACTTCATTCTAAGATGGACAGAGATATGAGCTGGATGGGCCTCAGACTATTTTGACCCTACATAAAATCCATTTATAAGTCTAATGCATTCAACTTGGAAATCTAATATCAGTATGTTTTCATGGAGAGAATATTTCCCTGTTTAGGCAGCTGGGTGTCACTCCATTTCTAATACACCGCAGTTAAATGCCTTCCAGGATATGGAATTTCCATTTTTATTTTGTGGAAATTACTTTTTTTTGAGATAAACTCTTTTTTTCCACCTCAGTATCTTCTTAAAAAAGGGATTTGATTCATAGCATTGTCTTTATGCACCTCGTGATGCTCTGAATGGTTATAGCTGCTGCTGCTCCTCGAGGAGGATTTTATGGTATATTTTTAACACTCGCAATTTTTTTTGGGTCAAATTCCACAGACTGAAGTCAAGAAAACTTCATATTTTCTTACTGGGGAGCAAGATTTACCAAATGAATTTTTAGCCACCCCTCGCTTTTTGTTTTTTGATCCTTCTAGAACAGACAGGCTTTACTTGTTGAAAGAAGTGTGAGGGATTCTTTCCAGAGAGTCCAGTATTTCTCAGTACTGTGGTTAATCCAAATCTCATGTACCTTTGATATTATTCTGCATACTTACTCTACAAGAAGTAGCCAAAAAAATGTAAAGTTCAAGATAAAACAGTTACTGGGTAGGAATGGCAATATTTGCACTAAGCCCTCCCAGCCACCAGGGGGCTCACCTGGGCTCTCCAGAGCTCATCTCTCTCATGAGCCACTCGCCAGTGAGTGTCACCCATCATGGCAATGAGAAGGTTGAGCATGAGCAGGGTGGCGATGATGGCGAAGGCCGCGTAAGTGATGCTGTACATGAAGGGCAGATCCACGTCATAGTTGGCAGGGCCATCGATAATGGTGAGGAACAGTTCGAAGGTGCTGAACAGCGCCATGGGGTAGTCGTAGAAATGGCCCAGCTCGTCAGGGTCTTCTGTCTGGAAGATGATATAGAAGGCTGCTCCACCCAAGGGGGTGAGAGTTGCCATGGCAACCGTGTCATGACTAGCCCAGAGCCAGATCGTTGTCCCCTTTATCTCCCATATTGCCATCTCAGCCTAGCGAGACTCATCCTTCTGATCCCAAGAGCTACATTCCTGATTTTCTGTCACTCCCAAGTAACATCCCACCCTCAACTGCACAGCCTTCTCTGAGCTGACCTCTTTTCCTTATGTAGCCAGAGTCATTCCGCACTCTGTGAGTTCCCTCCCACCTTGGATAGGTGATTTACCAGAAGCAAAGCCCAGGATCACCACAGCCATCAACCAGCAGAATCGCATCAGGTCTCCAAAAATCATCTAGAGGGAAGGGAAGGCAGAGAGGATGTCACGCTTTTGGAGCAGTTGCCCCATCCAGTGCTTGTAGTCTAACTCCAGGTTAGGGATGGGTAGAGTACGGCATACAGGCCAAATCTGCCTGGCCTGTCATGATGTGGTTCTTAAACTAAGAGTAGTTTAAAAAGAAAAGAGAAGAAACAAAGAAAGGAGAGCAAGAAGGAAGGAAAGGGAAGGAGGGAATGAGAAAAAAGGAAAGAAGGAAGGAAGGGGAAGGAGGAAGGAAGGGAGGGAGGGAGGAAAAAGGAAGAAGAAAGAGGAGGGAAGCATGTAGGGAAAGGGAATGAGAAGAAAAGAAGAAAAAGAACATGCAACAAAGACCATATGATTCACGAACCCTGCACTATTTACTATCCAGCCCTCTGGAGAGTGTTTGCTTAGTCTTCTCTAGGAAGCATGTGGTGGTTGGGGGTGCGTGGGTGACTGACCTTCTGGATCATGATGGTGAAGGGTCCCAGCATCTGGAATCCTCGGGCAAAGTACATGACATTGCACCAGCCCAGCACCAGGGCAAAGGACATGGGCACCACCTCCCCATCCGTGTTGGTGAGCCGCATCACCATGGTTACCAGCACCATGAAGGCATAGGTGATACTGGAGGAAGACAGGAAGTGTGCGGTAAGAGAGGCTGGGCTCATCCTGAGGAAGTAGGTAGTCCCCATACATTCAAACTCAACCCCTGCCCGCTCCAAACACAGCTCACATCATTAAGGGCAAAGGATCTCCCACATTAGAAGTTCCTTTGGAGACTGGGAAGCCAGAGAGGGAAATGACCCCAAAGGAAGGAAGGCATGGGAGTAAAAGCGACTCACATGATGACATGGAATGGTCCCCCAAGAATGGTTTGTCCAAAGAAGCGAGTGACTCCCAACCTGAAGATGTCCGGAATCTGGAGCGAATTCAGGGACACACAAGACATTTACAGACCAGAGCTCAGGCTGGATCCCTGGGGCTGAGGGACTCATCCTGAATCCTGTCCACACCTTACCTCCACCAGCAGGATGATCACAGCCCCAATGATGGTCACCAGCTCCCCAACCAGCCGGAGGTCATCTTTGGGGGTCACATAAGCCTCCTGGGATGGGAGGGAGGAAGTATGGTTAAAACACGCAGGGCATCTGTACCTCTACCCTTTCAGCTCTGGGACCAGGGACCACTGGCTGTGTCAGAGATTCTTTCTAACGTCTCAGGTCTGGCTGGTCTCAGTCTCTGTCCCTAGAATAAGAATGGGTATCAGAGTCTTGCTTTGCCCCCTCTGCTCCTCTTCGGGTATTACCTGAAGCAGCTTCTGCTGTAGAAGGGTGTTGTCCCGGGGGTTGGTTCGGTTGGTGGTTCTGGGCTTGAGGGGGCGGTAGACGCAGCACATGGTGAAGCAGATGATGTACACCAAGTAGATGGCACCCAGCACGCAGAAGTAGGGCCGCCCATACCTCTTCCATTTGAAGCTCACCAGCTCCTTCACGGGTGTCTGGTCCAGGATCTGACGAGCCTGCATCGAAGAATAGGAAAGGCAGCTCCAAGACCCCAGCACCCCTTACCCACACCTCTGTTGCCAAGTCTCCATACCTCTCGCTTCTTGGTGGTGACAATAAGTTCCAACAAGGACTGCTCATCACCTGAGGAGTCGATCTCCGTGAGGTCGTAGAGGGTGGAGGTCAGCGGCCCATACGTCCACTGGATGTGCTTCCGCTTCTGCATCAGGTGCTGGAACATCTACAGCAAGTGGGATGGTCAGGACTCACAGGTACACGCCTCGCCCCAGTCCAGGAGGACCAGGGAGAGAAGGTGGTAGTCCTAATGACCACCTCTTGGAGGGCAGAGGAACCTAGGTTTGTCCCTCCTCATGACTCTCTCTAGAGCCTGGAGAGAGGGGAGGAGCAAGAAAGAGGGCCACGGTTCTACATTGGGCATTGCAGACAGCTTCGGCACGGGCTGTAGACTGCGTAAGCTGCCAACACTTCAGTGAGATACATTGGGCAAAGAAAGAAACAGGGACAAGGGACAAGAGAAGAGACAACTCCCAATCTGGGCTGGGAATGGCACCAAGGTGTCAAGGAGGAGTGTTTGCCTCTGCTTCCTCCAACTCCTCACCACAGTGTTGCCCTCCACTCCGGCCAGCTTGAAGGGGGTGAGGCCCTGGTGGTTGGGCACCAGCTCCAAGGACTGCAGGTGGTCCCCTCCATCATAAGACAGCAGCAGGTTGTACATCTGGCAGGCAAAGGTTTTGTTGGGCTGCAGGATGAGGATGTGAAGCACTGTGTTTCCTGGGGGAAGAGAGGGGCAGACTGTGGCCTCAGGCCCAAAGTCCTACTCTTTCCTGAAGTCAGCGGTGCCCCTCCCCCCCATACACTCCTGCAGCATCCCACACCCCACCTAACTCCCACTCTTACCCAGGGAGTCCTGGGCCCGAATGTCAGCTCCATGCTCAATGAGCAGCCGAACGATCTCCTCACTGCCCACACAGGCAGCAAAGGACAGCGGGTGCTCTCCTGGGAACACAGAGGCCGCTGGGTCAGGGATGGCAGATCCCAGGACAAGAAGGACATTCTGCCTGGGTGACTTCCTCCCCTTCCCCTATCTCAGCTGAGAGGAGCCAGAGGAAGGGACAGTGCGGAGGTCCTGAGGAGGAGGGGCCTCTGGCCTTAAGTTCTAGAAGGGCTGCCCCTCCCAGTGTCCCAACAGACAGAGCTTTCTTCTGGCACAGCTCTCTCATGCCTCGCCTGCCTTTGCCCCTGCCCAGCTCTCTGCAGCTCTTCACCTCCCCTTCCTGCCAGCGAGGCCCTGGCTCTCACCATAGTAGATGAGGTTGTGGGGGCTGAGGTGGAAGGCAAAGCCTGTAGCTCTGGCAGAGACGCTGGCCCCTCGGGCAAGCAGGGTACGCACCAGGTTCACGTTCTGGTTCATGACAGCGATGTGCAGTGCAGTCTGACCTGGCCCAGAGAGAGCCATGAGTCACAGGTCAGTCCCAAGGACCTGATAGGGATCCCTCCCAGGAGTACCCAGGGTCTCTGTCCCTAGGGTAGCCTGAGATGTGGGGAGGGAGCCCACGGGTGTTCATGAGGCTCATCTCTTTTCCCCTGCTCAAGGTCACTGGTATTTCAGAGATGCCATGCAATTCTAGTGGCATGCAAAGTGGACTCATGAGGAATGAAGAGAGATGTCTGGAGAAAGACTGAAGAGTAGGAATGCTCAGATGTCCCTTCACATGAACAACCACAGACACTGGCAGAAATACCCAACAGAAAGGCTGGCTCTTCTCTCCATCCTGGCTCTCACCTGCATACAGCTCAGATGTCATAGGTTCAAAGACCAACTCTGGGGCAGCTTCCATCAGCAACATGGCGGCATCCAGGTTGTCATACAGGGCAGCTATGTGCAGAGCCGTCTCCCCCATGGCTCCTGGCATTTACAGAGGAAAAACAAAAGGACATAAGGATGATCCAGCCTCCACATGCCAGGCTCTCCTCCAAATGCCCAAGTTATAGGCTGACCCAGAGATCCAGACTGGGGTACCACTTCTCACCTCTCTGGTGCACGTCACAGCCCTGATACTTGAGCAGCTTACTCAGCGTCTGGACATCATTTTCTTTGGCTGCTAGAAGGAGAGGAGACTCCCAGATCCTATCAGGAATGAGATGCGCAAGGGAGTGAAGCAAACTTGCCAAGTTGAGCAAGTGGCTTTCCTTGCTCAAACCCATGAACCTCAGCAGTAATGGATGCTAAAGCCCATGACCCGGCAAGGGGGAGTATTTAGGGTTCACCTAAACTCTTCCCACCACTGTTCCCCAACCAACCCATGGGCCCATATAGTCTGTGTAGAAGGGTTATCTTGACTGTTTTCCTCTTTTTCAGTGCCAAGAGCAGAATGCTCAGAGTATATGGTGTCTGAGCATATCAGACACTCTGAAAGATTTCAACTCCAGAATCATTTAGCCTTTATCTCTAGAGTGGTCCTGTTATAATCTCAATTGACTTTCACAAGAAGACTTGGGGCGTGTGTGGTTGGTGTGTGGTTGGTCTGTGTGTGTGTGTGTGTGTGTGTGTGTGTGCCCAGCATTAGCACTCATAAGGAATGGCAATTCTCAGGTTAACCCTTTGACCTACAAAATCTGATTCTGTAGTTCAAGAAAAGCCCCAACCAATTACTCTGTCTATTAGAGTTAAAGAAGCATTATTCAAGCTTATCGGTTATTGAAGTGCGGCCTCCTGCACGTGAAACATCTGATGTAAGAAATTCAAGGCAAGCGCAGGAGTTTCCATCTGTTTGCAAATAGCATGTATCATAGCTTGGAAAGCACCCTTCTCTATCATTCCTAGACCTGCTATCTTCGGGGCCTCAGGTGCTACTTTATTTCTTCTATTAGCACCTGTGAAGAAGCTGCAATGGAGAGGTCAATTATGAGAGATGCAGAACACGAGAGGATCCAATGTGGAGAATGGATTCATTAGATTCCTCATGGATCTGAATGTTCTCACATTTTCCCTTAAGCCTTCATGGGCTTACTCAATTTCAGATTCACAGTTGCTTTATGTTTTGCTGGTGGCTATGAATCTCTCCTTATTTATTATCTGCTTTTCACTTGTTTTAAGCAAAATTATCTTCTTTGGCTTTCCAGGTCAGCTCTCTAGTCTTACACCTACAATGAACTAAAAGTATCTTATTAAATCAGAATTTACCCCAACTTAAGACACATAAATCCTTTTTATTCAATTTAATCTCTCAGCCTGGAGCCATTTGCTCTTTCTAAGGGAGTGAATGAAATAAACCCTTCTATCTAGAGATAGCCAGTTAGGTGTCATATAAAATAACATCGACAGAAACCCACATCCTGAAATGCTGGCAGTGGCAGAAAACTATTTTGAAGCCAGAGGTAGAAATGGGAAGAGGACTCAGATCTCTCCCCATCCTAGCCTTTACTCTCCCCTATGGGCCCCAGGGCAATCCCCAGGCCACAGGAATCTGACATCTATGGTTCTGTCTCCAGTTAGTCCCTTTCTTTTTGTTCCTACTAAAGCTTACTAATTCATATCCTCTTTCTCTAGCCCAAGATTAGCCAGATACTCTTCTAATTGATTTCCCTGTACCCTATCTGCCCCTAGTCCATCCTTCTCGATGCTGTCAAGACTATCTTTCTAATCACAGCTTACAAGAGTCCAATGGATATAACAATGAGGCATACAAGACACTATGCTGAAAACAAACTTTACAACTTCGGGGTTGGAGGAGTTGGGGAGGTAGGGAATGAAGGGATAGTATTGGAAAAACAAAGGAGGGGATAACAATGCTCAATTGGCAATGAAGGCATTTCCTTACTCATGTAACTGTAACCCTTCCGTACAGTATCTTTACAATAAAAAAAAGAATCCAATGGATTCTTCAATGACGGAGAAGGAGGAATATGCACGCCTTTTGTGCCTGTTGTTGCTGCTTTTGAATTCCGCTCTTCCCAATCACTCCTCACACCAGGATTTCAGTCTCACTATAGTTATACCAGCTTTGGGAGGGATGCTTCACATGCAATGTATGCCTACTAACACTTGCTAGAGAATGAGTCTATCAGTAGATCTGCTAAATGTTGGTTTGGCTCTACTGTTCTCTTTATTATCATCCTGTAAGTCAATTTTCTGCAAACACACAATGCAAGCAGAAAAGAGTGTGCTGTGTATACAAGCACAACAGAAGAACAGGTTTACTGCACTGTTTGAGCCACTATCCCTACCAACCAATTGCCTAAAGCTTTTTTATGTAGATATTTTAGAGCTAGGACTAGCCTGGGGGAGATTACCCCCCACCACACACATACACACACACAAAAACATCACACACACATACATATCACACACACATACAGTCTCCCCAGAATGTTTCCCATTCTCTCCTTCGGTCTTCCCTTCATTCCAGCGCCCCACACTATGTGTCACTGTTAGTATACTCAGCAAGCTCTCTGTTGGTCTACATGTTTCTGAAGCTTGCATATGTTTTCCACTAGTCTCATCCTCGATGTGTCTCTTTTCTTGTCTCGGCTGATAGTGGCTCCTAGTGGGCCTGGGGAGGCCTTAGGGTTGCCAGATTTAACAAGTAAAAAGTCAAGCTGCTCAGTAAAATTGGAATTGGAATGATAGATAGATAACGTGTGTGTGTGTATGTGTGTGTGTGTGTGTGTGTATGTAATACTTGAAGACATACCCACATGCTAACAGTTTATCCATTGTTCATTTGAAATTCAAACTAAACTATATGTTCTATATTTTATCTGATGATATAGTTAGATCACACCCTGAAGGAAAAAACAGCTTATAACCCAAGCTAGCAGGATTTGGAGAGAAATGGCCTTTTCTGGTTGCAAACTCCTGAATCCAGCCAAAGAAAAGGAGAGAAATGGGGTTGGGGTATATGGAATGGTTTGGATGGTATCTGAGGGAGCCATTATTGGCAATAACATCACGGGGCCAGAAGGGGACAGCAGAGAAAGACCTAGCTCACAAGGTTGGCAGTAAGGACAGACCCCAGAGCACCGGACTCTCAGACTCCATTGAGGAAGTGCAAAGAGTACCAAAACTCTTATAGATTCTCCAGAAGCAGCCGATTTGTGGGAGATTAGATCACAATGGAGGGACAGAGTGTGCAGCTGCACCTAGTACATAGAAAGGACACTGCTAAACATCCCACACAGGATAAGCACCAAGAGTTATCCTGCCCAACATGCACTCATGCCAAAGTGGAGAAACCCTGATTTAGAGGTTCAACTATTCACGATTCGTTAAAGGAAAAGTGTTCTACACATGCACACATGCACACGCACACACACACACACACACATCCACACGGAATGAGAAATTCCCTATGCATGCAACATGTTTTCCAACAGATCATTAAACACTCAACTAAAGAAGAAACAAAAAGGTGAAGCCATTTAAGCTCCCACTGATTAAGTAGCAAAAATAAATTATAGAGCAAATCTAAAATTATAACAGTATGAAAGGCATTTGGAGGTTCAAGAATGCTTTGTTTTACTGGGCAATTAATTATAAAACTGAACAGCTAGCTCAGTATTGGGCCATTAGAAACCCAACTAAGGGGTCCTTGCCACAAAAACTAACCCATGTTTTGGTTGAATAAATCAGGCGATGCTGTGCTGCTCAGGGCCACCTCTGACAGCCACCAAGTAAGAGTCCTTGACTTCTCTCCTCTGTACCTCTGGCTTGATACCACACTCACATGTGTGGAAATCTGTGTGTGTGTGTTTGTGTGTGTGTGTGATGCGCAAGTTAGGCTCTGAGTTTAGTGCTAGGGAGAAAAATAAAGGTAGAAACTAAACAGTCCTGGGGAAAGGTCCAAATCAAGAACTGAAGGCTAGAAAATCACCATAAATGAAGTCTCATCTGTTCATGTATCAGATGGAGACAACAACTTCTGATCTCTGACGTGATTTGTTCAAGCAAGCCCATGCACCATTAACCATTGCTTGGTCCCTGTTATGCTTCATGCTCATCATGGTCGGAGGAGGGTTTTAGAGGCCACAGAAGGGAATGTAAGAGCATATGTGGATGCCACTGGTTTTCAACTGAAAAAGTCTTTCCTATTTCAGGAAAGGAAACTGAGGCACCCACGGTGAAGTTACTGCTGGACACACAGGGTTAACAGGCAGAGTGCCTAGCCAAGAACATAGCCCGAGGCACTTACCACTAAATTATGTGGTTCTTCTAGTTTTATGGCTCCTTCTGATTCCCCCCCCTTGGGAAGTAGGAGGTAGGCCTTGAGCAATGACCACGGATGAGAAAGAGCAGTCATGTGTGGCAGGTGGCGTACACTAGGCACTTGTGGGCTACTTCTTAGCTAAGGCGCCTGGCAGTAGGATGCGGAAGCCAATTCTGGGGAAAAGTGACTGCTGAGAGACTTGTTGTTGAGCTTTGTAAATTACAGCCACTCCTTTCTGCCTGTCAGTAGACATGTGCACGCAAGCAAGCGTGACTATATATGTTTGCTGAGACAGAAGTGCACAGTGTCCAGAGGTGGACCAGGGCTCAGTTTACACACGCACTTCAGTTCACACATACTCCTACAGGTATGTACAGAGTCAAGCGAAAACTCCCAGCATGATTGACTGCTGTTCCTTCTTAGGAGAGAAGGTGCCGGCATGGGAGGGGTGCAGACTTGGGTTTGGCAGTCTCTGTGAAGCTCCTAGCACACCCCATACCAGCCGAAATCAGATATAGCCGCTTCCTCCTCTACTCCCTTCAGACTGGTTTATACCCTTTTCGTGACTTTCTCACCAAGCTTACCTTTGACCTGAGTCCAGTCATCGGGTCCCTCAGGGGCACTGCTGCCACGATCCTCACAGATAGAAAAATCTAGATATGCTCAGTTCTCTGCCATACAGTGGGGTCACGTTTGCATGTCCTTTCTACATTTGTTTATTTATTTTGGTTTTTAGAGACAGGTTCTTCCTCCTTACCCACGTTGGCTAGACTCAATCCCCTAGTGCTCCTGCATCAGCCTCTAGAGTGCTGGGATTACAGGCATATTCTACCACATCTGGCCCTCTTGTCGACTTTAAATCAGCTCTAGATGACTTATAATACCTAATACCTTGTAAGGGCTAGGTGAAGGGAGAAAAAAACTTATACACATTGAGGACAGACAAAATCACAGCCTAACTGCAGAGCCTGTTAGCAAAACCATCATATTTCTTTTTAAAAACTTTTTTCTCTCCAAGGTTGACTGAATCTGCATCTTCAGATGAGTACATTTTACTCATCAGAACACGAGCTCCTTGAGAGTAAAAAATTAGCATACTCATTCTCTACCAATCTCATCAAACGCTTAATATACTGAAGATCAGGAAATGGGAAAACAAATCAGAGGGAGAGGTAATCTGGAAGAAATGGGAGAAAGTTGAGAGTTCAGCCGATACAGATCGCAGAGGGAATGAGTGACTGCAACCCTTTCCTTCCCACCCAAGCCCTCTCTACTCCACAGCATCCCACCTGACCCTAACATGAAGCTCCCCTCTGCATTCCCCCTTGGCACACTTCTGGGCCTACCTCCACATCTGACAGTTAGGATTCCATGAAACAGCTTGAGTGATTATAACTATACATCCATTGCTGCCCTTCTCTCACATCAACCCAGCCTTCGCGTGGCCACATCACCAGTATTTCCCTGGCCATCCCTGCTTAGCTGGTTACCAACACCTCTTCCCTTTATCTAGGTTGCTATGTGTAGCCTCGTAGACTCAAGCAATCTCAGCTCTTCCAGGAAGTATCCACTCAAAGAGCAGCCACAACTGTGGCCACCTGCTGTCTAGGAAGAAGAGGAATGAGAATCTGTGGAAACAGCTGAGAAGATCAGGGGATGCAGAGGGGGGGGGGGTATTCTAACTGGTACATCAGGCCTTCCTAGCTCAGGGCTACAGCCGCGGCCCACCTGTTGGTCATAAGGAGAGGTAGAAGCATTCAAGACGAATGCAGTCTCTTCTCAGCCAGGCTGTTTGCTTTAGCCCAAGTCCTCTACCTGGTCCTTCCCTCACCACACACAAGGATCCTTACCTACCCCTATGAAACCTGCAGGCTTTTCTGCACTCTGTAGCTGGTACCCCCAGCCCCAGGGTCCTAAGAGTGGGAAGAGGATGAGTAGAACCAGTGATGAACTCTCCTCTAACAACGATGCCTTTATGTTACCCCTAAGATGTCATCAACCAAACATGTGTCCCAGCCCCCATTCTC